>NW_010518406.1:50147-51893 GCF_000687285.1 Phaethon lepturus
TACAGTTAAGAAGGTGAGAAAACAGAGAACTACTTGATTTCTACAGAATTACTGGTGTTATATTTAATTAAGCCTAGCATTTCAGTCACCGGAGCCTTTAGAAATGTAAAGGGCCTGAGGAAGGAAAGACTTTCATTTACTGTTTGTGTCATTTGTAATTATGCTATTTTATTTCCCTTGTGGTCTCACAGTTTTCCTTGATTCTCTCTTCCAGGCTGCTTGTGGAAAACAGCCCACCAGGCAGGAAACAAAAGGGCAAGAAACAATGGTCAAAAAAACTAAGTCCTGAGAAAACAAAACCAGTATTCTTTCTTCAGTGTTACAGCTAGAAAACCAACAATATTGATATCTATCTTGTACACTCCAATGGCTATTGGTTTTCCCTCAGAAAGGGAGGAAAATACTGGGTAAATAACCTAGCAGGTGTGACAATTTCAGGTGAGATGCTCTTTCTATTAGACTTAGCTGAAATAGTGTTATGTGAGTTATCCTGCAGGAATAAATTTGTGATAACCTAACACCTGAGGAAAAGGAAGTATTGCACGTGAAAATGAAACTGGGAGAGGAGAGGCTTCCAAGTACAAACATAGTGGATCATTATTATCACAAAATAGCAGAGATGAGGCTAAGTGGATTCAGGAGGCTGTACTTGTACCTTTGACATGAATGATGTTGGAACTATCAGTTGAAGAAGGGACCCAAGATACAATTTATAATCATTTTGGTCCTATTTGGGTCTTGATATTTCAGATATCAACAGTTTTTAGATTAATTCTCAGTACAAGTGAATATAATTTATATACTCTCTAATGGATATCCAGAAACACAGAGGAAAACCTAGGGACCAAAGTTTAATTCTACTTGTGTGTGCTTTATGCTTACATGCTCCTTCTTCCCTTCAGTAAATGCATACTTTTCCTCTAGATTAGGATATTTCTCCTTCTCCTTAGCCCACATGCTCTTGCTTGCCAGAACATGCTGCTAATCTACGTCCACTAGTTCTGTTGTAAATCACAAGGACAGCTAAGATTACTTAGCACTTTTGGAAGAGGGATAGTATCCAGTTGGACATACTTTTATTGTCATTGTCTACGAGTGTCATCTGGTAACATCATATACATTTGTGAACTGTAAATTTTGTAGACATGAACGTTGTATGAGAAGCATCATTCTTTATGTTCACATTGAATGCAAAAAATTCTCTTTTCCCTCCAAAACAATAATATTTTATTTTGAAATAGGGAGTATTAGTGCCTTTTCTGAGATTAAAATTGCCTATAAGGGTCTTATTTCTAGTAAGAAAGCTTTCCAAGAGAATAAAATGAAAATCTGTTGGAATAGGGGTTTTTGGAAGTGAAGCTGATTTAGACATCCCGAGTGCGTTTGTTCCAGGTGGGTGTGCAATAGAGAAGTAACAGCTTGGAAAATGGAAATGTCCAACTTCTGTAGCAGCAGCATAGTAGAATAACACAGTACCTGACAATTATCTTTATACTCTGTGATAAAGTGATAAAATACTTTCTTTAAGGTATTCTACTTTGAGTTATTACTGTTTAAATGACTAAGGTCTGGACTTAAACTGGACTACAGTTTAAATCAGATAGTACTTGGCTAGAAGACCTCTGAGTGGATCCCACTCCTTCAGCAAATCTCTCTCTCTCTATAAATACAAATTAATGAAAGTTCTTCACATTACTTAGTGCTAACCAATTGTCTGCCAATCACAGAATCACAGAATCACAGAAT
>NW_010518407.1:0-289 GCF_000687285.1 Phaethon lepturus
CCGCGGAGCCACGGTTTGGGGAACCGCATCTGGTGGAAGCCACCTCCGCCCTCCTCCTCCGTGGCGTGCAAGGACCGGTTTGGAAGGTTTAGGTGCTTGGACCAGTTTGCAGACGATCGGTTCTGCTGAGCCCCTTCGGTTGCTCGGTTTCCGTCTCCCGCCAGGCTTGCGGGGGTGAGATGTTCGTGGTTTTGGCGTTTTAAAATAGCAGCCCGTGATCCTGGGGCTCGGAGCCATCTCCCACCCCTGCTTCGGATGGAGCGGGGCCGACCCGACCGGCAAACCGCGG
>NW_010518407.1:314-702 GCF_000687285.1 Phaethon lepturus
CTGCTCTGCCTGGGGCGGCAGCAGGACACCCCTCAAAGCTCCCTGCCATCACCGGAGCCTGTGTCCATCCCAGCTGCCACCTCCTGAGCTGGCTGTGGACCGGGGATCCCGGGGTGTCCGTGCTTCCTCCTCCTCCACAAGCAGTCCCCCGCATCCCCACGGCATCACTTGGAAGCCCAAAAAGCTCCTTTTCAAACCCGTGAGAAGTTCCTCCAGCTCTTCGCGGGACTCAGGCAGCCACCTCCGCCTCCTCGGGAGGAAAACCCAGCTGAAAGGGCTTCGCTAAATAATTTGGAATATTGGAATATTTGGAATATTGTGGGCTTGGTTTCTTGCTGGCCACGTCTTAGTTTTTCTGAACGGGAATGAAGTTCGCTTTTCCCTTGGA
>NW_010518407.1:796-1882 GCF_000687285.1 Phaethon lepturus
GCGGGGGGTCGTTTCCCGTGGCATCTGCGTCCAGAGGGCTGGCCGGGTGCCACCCATGGGTGCTGCCCACTGGCTGGTCTCGTGGGGACGCGAGGGGCATCTGCAGGGCTTGGCGCTGCCGGGGAAGGGGGTCTCTCTCGGACCGGCTCTTGCTGGACCAGCTGCTTGCAAAGCACCGTGTAACCCACCCCGTTCTTCTCCCCCAGGACCTGTTTGGGAAGTCAGACCCCTTCCTGGAGTTTTATAAACCAGGTGACGACGGGAAATGGATGCTGGTCCACAGAACGGAGGTGAGCACGACTCGAACCCGAGCTGCTGAGACACCCGCCGTCCTCACAGCGGCTCCTTTTGCTACTCCTTTTGCTCTTCGTGGCACGATCGCGTCGAAGCAAGGTGGGATCCAAGGGCTTCAAAGCCTCGCCGCTGCCTTCCCAGCGTCCGGCTGAGGCTGCTGGACTCCAGCGGATGAAGCTTTACTGAGGCCAGCGAGGTCTTGAGGTCTTTTCTGTGCTACTCACTGCGGTACCTACCGAGCCGAGAGGGAGGTGGTCTTTCAAACCCGCGTGAACCCCGCTCAGCAGGAGTGGCGGGATGAGCTGCGACCTGGGGGGGTGGTCGAGAGAGGTGGTGGGAGGCAGCCCGGGGGGACAGTGGTGGAAGGAAAAAGGTTAAAACAAGCGTTTTCCAGATATTCCGCTAACCTGGGAGGATGCTCCGGCACCTCCAGCTTCATTGCACGAGCACTCGGCCTCGTGTCTAACAGCTGGAGCCCCGGGCAAGAAGGCAGAGAGCTGTACCGGGGTGCCGGTGGGTACGGTCAGGGGCAGCTGACCCCTCCCTGCCCCTCGTTTACACCCGCTGTGCTATTCTGATCCGAGCTCCCTTCTGGTTACGTTGCCAAGCTGCTAAAGCCGGTGATTTATGAGCAAGCGGCACAGCACGGGCAGGGAGAAGCACGCCCGCAGGGCTGTTTGCTGGGAGAGGCAGAAGGCTGGCTTCTGCTTTAAAACCAGGCTAATAAGTACTTTTCAACAGCTTTTTTTCCCCCTCCTCAAAGCTTGTTTCAAGGCTGCTTCCCCCCCCCCC
>NW_010518407.1:1906-2185 GCF_000687285.1 Phaethon lepturus
GCTTTTTCCGAGGCTGCTCCCCCCCCCCCCGCCCCGGTCTGCGTGTAGCCCCTGGCAGCTGGCGGAAGGAGGAGGGGGCAATAGCTCACCACAAGCCCGAGGGTCCCATCACGCAAGACATCCCACCCCCTCTTTTTCCTGTCCCCGTCTCACCCCCTCTCTTTTTCTTGTCCCCTCGAGGCTCGGTTAAGGAGCCCGTTGTCCCGCCGCGGCAAACGGCCGTAACAAAGCACAGCGTCACCTCCGGCGGCAGGAGGGGGTGGTGGTTATTTCTCCCGT
>NW_010518407.1:2466-2759 GCF_000687285.1 Phaethon lepturus
CGGTGCCCTCGAAGGAAGCCCATAGCAAGGCGACCATCCGTGCGTTTTGAGGCCGGATGCAGAGAAATAAGGTTCCCCGTTCTCGCAGTTTTCGGCGCGGGAGCGTAACCAGCTCTCGGCCGGCTGCTGGCATTTCTCACGGCACCACGGAGCTGTCTGCCAGGGAAGGACTCGTGCGCTCGTTTTAGCCCTTAAATAACTTAAGCGCGGACGCCCCGCTGGGTGCCGTGTGATGGAGACGCCGGATCCTTCCCCCACCCTCCCCGGGGGACCCGGCGGCTGGCGGGGGGGGG
>NW_010518407.1:2843-6350 GCF_000687285.1 Phaethon lepturus
CCCCGCTCTCCCCAGCCTCCCGCAGGAGGTGGTTACCAATTCTCCGCTAAACCGTACTCGCAACGTGGACCAATTCCCCGCCGGGCTGCGCGGTCGCTGCTTCGGCTACAAGGGTCCGAGGTCCTCCGTGCCGGCTGTCCCTGCGTCTACCCCGCACGGCGAAGGGTTAATAATTCCTAACCTTCCCGTTAAATTATTAGACATTCATCCCGTGAATGTCTCTGCCCGCAACGCCTGTGTGGAAAGAGGGTCTTCTCCTGCAGGAGGGTCTTCCCTGACGGCATCCCCCCGTTCCCACCCCGCAGGTGATCAAGTACACGCTGGACCCCGTCTGGAAGCCGTTTGCTCTGCCTTTCGTGTCGCTGTGCGACGGAGACGTAGAGAAGCCGATAAAGGTAACGGGGGGGCCCTTCAGCTTGTGTCGTGAGGGCCGACCTCTGGGACCCATCGCTGAACGTCTGAAACGCTGTGGTTGTTTATGAAAAAAAAACAACAACAAAACCCAAACTAAACCAGAACCATGCCCAAAACCAAAAAAAAACCCCTAAACCTCCCCCGCCTTCTTTGGGGTCTCCAGCAGGAGAGGTTGGGAACTTCATCGGGTCTCCTCGCAGGAGATGGTTACTGCGTCCTGAGGCTGGTTTGTGCTCCTTCTGCCCTAGGTGATGTGTTATGACTACGACAGCGATGGCGGACATGACTTCATCGGGGAGTTTCAGACCTCGGCGGCCAGGATGTGCGAAGCCCAAGATGCCTTTCCGGTAAGTGCCGACACACTTTCGGGGAAGAACGAGGAAGGGGCTCCTTGGGGCTGGCGGTGGGTTTTGGTACTTGCGCTGGAGACCCTCAACATGTGCTGAGAAGCCAAAGTCCAACCCTCTTTCTCCTCACACCTGCACCATGAGTGACCGTAGCTAAAGCATCTGAGATAAAGAGGGGGCTAAGGCCGCCTTGGCAGAAAATTGGGCTCTGCTGAGCTGTCTGAAGCAGCACCCGTGATTTGCGGGGGGGTGCCCTGTGGTTTGGGTGGCCAGGAGGGGAGGTGTGACGTGCTGCTGGGGCTGCCTCTGCTGCAGGTCCACAGGAGAGCCAGCTGCTCTGCAACTCCCCATCGGTTTTGTGGCCAAAGGTGTCCCCGTCTTCCCCCTGAAGCGCTGGTCGAAAGCCTTGGCAGATGCCACCTGACTGAAAGCATGTCGTGAAGACTCCCGTATAATCAGGGCTTTTCGCTGCTGTCGTCACTAGGATTACAAAACCAGGAGGAGTTCTTGGCCGAGATGTGGGGATGTGTAAAACACAATGCGTGGGGCAATGAGAAAAGTTTCCTGGCTGGGGAAACTGAGGCACAAAGGCATGAAGTGTCCTGTCTAGGACTGCGCAAGCTGATGGTGCCAGAGGCAGGCGTCAAGCCCGTTTTTCCACTGGATTTGCAACCTACAGCCTTGCTGTAAGATTTTCTCTCCATCGGACCCTGACTGATGCTGGTTCGAAGAGAGTACAACTCACCTTGCTGCGTGGCTGTGCTGCCATGCCCCTGCGCGTAACATGGGTCCTCCTGGAGGTGGGCTCCTCTTCCCCTTGCTAGGCTTGTCACGGGAGGTCGGGCACCCTCCGTTCCCCGGTAAAGCTGTTCCCCGGCCGACGCCGCTCTCTGAGCAGAGCCGCTGCGGGTGGAAGATGGTGGCTCCAAGGGCAAGCGGCCGCTGCTCGCCATCACTGCGTGTCACCCTTCAGCATCCTTCCTCCCTGGGGTGGCTCCTCGTGTCCTTTCTCATCCTTTCATGTGGCCACGTTGATGGGGGTAAACGCAGAAACGGGGACAGAGGAGCTCTTGCTGTTGACCAGGTAGCACGTGTGGGCGTGCTTGCAGGCAGGAGCAGCACCGTCCAGCCATAGCTTGGCCAAGGTGGGGGGAAAGGCTCATTGCCATGTCCAGGGTCATCACTGGGCTGGTCTGAGCAGGTCTGGGGCCATCACCAGGCTGGACTGAGAAGGTCCAGGGCCATCACTGGGTTGGTCAGAGCAGGCCTGGGGCCATCACTGTGCTTGTCTGAGAAGGTCCAGGGCCATCACTGGGTTGGTCAGAGCAGGCCTGGGGCCATCACTGTGCTGGTCTGAGAAGGTCCAGCGCCATCACTGGGCTGGTCAGAGCAGGCCTGGGGCCATCACTGTGCTGGTCTGAGAAGGTCCAGGGCCATCACTGGGGTGGTCAGAGCAGGCCTGGGGCCATCACTGTGCTTGTCTGAGAAGGTCCAGGGCCATCACTGGGTTGGTCAGAGCAGGCCTGGGGCCATCACTGTGCTTGTCTGAGAAGGTCCAGGGCCATCACTGGGCTGGTCAGAGCAGGCCACTGGCAGGATGCACAGACTGGCCACCACTGTCCTACGTGGAACCCATGTGGGAATTACCCACCAGTGGCTCTGGGCTGGACCGTCTGCCCAGGTTTGTTCAGAGTTAGGGCATTTTGTCAATAGATCCGTATTTTGATTTTGTTCTGTCTGTGAAATGCAATGTTTGCATTCGGGAAACTTAAGGATTTTAGTATTTTAAATGTTCTCATTTTTCTGCAGCTGGAAGAATGGACGTGACTTTCTTTCTGTGCTCCCCCTGCCCAGACCAACCCACATGTAAACTTTCATGTTTACATGGACTAAACATGGACAAGAGTTTTTATTCATTTTAGCTTTTTTTTTTTAATTGAAATTTAACAGCAATTTTCTCAATATTCAAAAGGCATTTTACTTTCCCAGAGCTTTTGAGGAAAGGTGGTGGCCTGCCCTAATTATTTCTGTGTTTGCCCCATCCCATTCCGCTTGCCCCCATCCCATCCTGTAGACCCCCATAGCCTCGTTGGGGTGTCTCGGCTGTCACGCGCCGGGTCCTGGGCACGGTGAAAGCCCCTGGAAAGGAAAAGCAGCCCCTTCCCAAGCAGGTCCTCGTGCCTCCATTTCCACCATTAAATAGCAGTCGCTCGCTGTGGTTCATTTATGCCTCTTCAGCGCTCCGAAACGCCGGGAAGGAGGGTGCCTGCAGGATGTGGCCAGTGGTGGCATCTGCAGCCACCCGGCACAGCCCAGCACCGCGCTCACACTGGCGTCTGTCTCTCCTGTGTTACAGCTCGAGCTAGAGTGCATTAACCCCAAAAAGCAAAAGAAAAAAAAGAATTACAAGAACTCTGGGATCATCATTGTCAAGTCCTGCAAAGTGAGTACGATGCTGGGATGTTTCCTTCTGGCCCTGGCCAAGCTCGGGTTTACTGAGCTCCCCCCATCCCTTCTGCCTCCAGCGCCCTTGTGTTTCCAAGCACAGGACCTGCAGAGCATCAATGAAAAGTCAGATTTCCTTTCTGCTTGGGTGTCACAGAATCACAGAATCATTAAGGTTGGAAAAGACCTCTAAGATCATCAAGTCCAACCTTCAACCCAACACAACCATGCCCACTAAACCATGTGCCAAAGCACCACGTCCACACGTTTTTTGAACACCTCCAGTGATGGTGACTCCACC
>NW_010518407.1:6471-9080 GCF_000687285.1 Phaethon lepturus
CCCCCCTTTCAGGTAGTTGCAGAGAGCGATAAGGTCCCCCCTCAGCCTCCTCTTCTCCAGACTGAACACCCCCAGTTCCCTCAGCCGGTCCCCATCAGACTTGTGCTCCAGACCCCTCACCAGCTCCGTTGCCCTTCTCTGGACACGCTCCAGCACCTCAACGTCCTTCTTGTAGTGAGGGGCCCAACACTGAACACAGGATTCGAGGTGCGGCCTCAGCAGTGCCGAGTACAGGGGCACGATCCCTGCCCGGCTCCTGCTGGCCACACTAGTGCTGATACAGGCCAGGATGCTGTTGGCCGCCTTGGCCACCTGGGCACACTGCTGGCTCATGTTCAGGCTCATGTTCTCTCCACTTGGAGCATCTGATTTGCTGATGCCACACTGTGCCCGGGTGGTCACAGTCCCAGGAGGAGGGGTTGTTCAACATGGGGAGTGTCTGCATGGAGCCCAAGTTGTGCAAGTCTACCAACTGCTTGGTGTCTCCTTAGGGGCAGAGGGCTGGGTGTGGGTCGGAGAGGTCCTTCTCCTGAGCTGGAGCGTTGGTGAAGTCCTCCCTTCGCATGGTAGTAGCACGATGGGGAACGTGCCGACACAACTCTTGCCACACCAGGTCTGCAGCTGGTGTGAGACTGTTTTGGCCATGCGGAGAGGATCTCGAGGATCTCTCAAGGACCTCAGGGATCCTTGTCCAGGCCTTCTATGCCAGCTTTGGACCAACACATGGCCCTGCTTGGCCCCACGTGTCTCATGAAGTGCCAAAACACTGCCATAAGAGACCCAAGTGGTTCTTCCCATTTGCTTTGCTGCATGGCTGAAGGTCCCCAAAGGCCCAGACTTGCATTCATTGCAGGCTTGGGCACTTCCCATGTATTTATTTTTTTGTTCTGCAACGGTGAAGATTGCTGAAACACTTTTTTTGGGTTTTTCTTTCAGATAACCAGAGATTTCTCCTTCCTGGACTACATCCTGGGAGGCTGCCAGCTGATGTTTACTGTAAGGACTTTTGATAGTAACATGTATGTATTGGTCAAAACTGGGGAGGGAGGTTCTGCATGAGATCTGGCACCAGCTTGGGTGGCTTTTCAAGGCAATGAGAAGCTTCTCCGTTTCGCTGTTAAATCGTGGTTCTGGGGCTTTGGAGGTCATTACTGCCATGCTCAGGTGCATCCAAAGCACGGAGGGAGCTGGCTAGACTTTGGCTGAAGATCAGACTCCCACAAAGACCTTCACTAAATGTTACTGACTTCTCTCCCCATCGCAGGGTTTAACCACCCTCCATTTTTTTATGGAAGCTCTCCTTATTTTGCAAGCCAGCTGAGAGGCTTGGGGCTGTTAATGAGACGGTTTTCTGCATTTTTAACTGCCATTTCCACCTTCTTTCAAGCAAGACCATGGCTTGTCAAGAGTAACTAAATGAGGACAATACAACCCCCAGTGAAACCACCACAATGCAGAAGTGAGGTTTTTAATTTCTGCAAACTTTGCTGGTGTAGGATCCGGAGAGCTATGGGCACTCACAGTATTTCAGTTGGTATTTTGTTGTTCCATCTGAAAACGTGATGGGGGAAGAGTAGGAGGAGGAGGACGAGTTGCCATAGGAACAGGAGCGATTGGGAGAGCTTTTTGTGTGCCGCTCTGCCGCTAAGGTCTTGGTGCTGGAGAATAGAAGAGAAAATCATTAAGTTTATTGGTAGCACAGAGCTCTTGTGTGAATTACGCTTGAGTGCAGAAATCGTCCTCCCCATCGAAATATCTGCTGCGTGTTGGAGGGTTCCTCTCCCTCCCAAGACATCCGTGGTCCAAAAACCCGGGTGGGTTTGCGATGCCTGCAACGCTCCGCAGAAAGGCCTGAGCTGCCGCACGCACCCCAGTGATTCGGAAAGGCCACTGGTGTCCTCCTCACCGAGGGAGATGGTGGGGAGAGAAGGGCTGAAGCCACAGAGAAGAGGGGCATTGTGCTCGGCCACTTTGCCTCGTGCCGGAGGCAGACCAGCTGCATCCCTCCGAAATTTGCTGCCCGCGTGCTGCTCTCGGTGACATTGCTTGCAGGAGCGGGGCACGCGTCTGCCTGACCCCCCCGAGCCCCCTCCCTTGTTCCTCTCTGACCGTGCCCACGGTGGCTGGGCCGGAGCTGGGCGCGCGGGTGCGGGCATTACAGCGGTGAACCGCAGGTTGATAGGGCTGTAAGGTTGCTTGGCGAAGAAGCTGGGTTTTCATGGAACCATAGGATGGTTGGGGTTGGAAGGGACCTTTGAAGATCATCGGTCCAGCCCCCCTGCTGAAAGCAGGGATGTCTTTCACTAAGTCAGGTTGCTCAAAGCCCCGTCCAACCTGACCTTGAACACTTCCAATGATGGGGTATCCACAGCTTCTCTGGGCAACCTCTTCCAATCTCCTCATTGTACAACATTCCTCCCTTATCTCCAATCTAAACCTACCTTCTTCCAGTTTAAAACCATGTCCCCTTGTCCCGTCAAGACTGTTTTACCAGCCACCCTGGCACGTCCTGGGCTGTGATGTCTTCCAAGTAACTAGTGATAGGACGAGAGGAGATGGCTTCAAGTTGCGCCAGGGGAGGGTTAGATTGGATATTAGGCAAAATTTCT
>NW_010518407.1:9245-9453 GCF_000687285.1 Phaethon lepturus
CCTTTCCAACCTTAGTGATTCTGTGATTCTGTGATTCTGTGATTCTGTCTTCATGCCCCAGCCAGGCCAAGGTCCCTTCTCAGCCAAATCGCAGTTCCTTCTCTCCTGTTACGGATATGGAACAAAATCCCTCGCGAATCCCCCGAGCTCAATTTAACTGGCAGAGTTATTTTGGGTTTTCAGAATCACAGAATCACGAAGGTTGGAA
>NW_010518408.1:0-4585 GCF_000687285.1 Phaethon lepturus
AGGGGGGCTGCGGCCGGGCCAGGGGAGCGGTGAGAAGCAAGGGGCAGGGAAGGACAAGGAGCCAGCGGCAGACGGGCGCCACGTACCGACCCTGTTCTCCTGCGCTGCCTGGCCTCGCCTCGCCAAAGGGATCGTGAGGAAGGGACCTTGCACCCTGCTCTGCGCAGATGTGGAATAAAAGCAAATATCTCAGCTCAGTGTGTTTCGGATCTCTGCACACCAGGTGAAAGAACCCGTGTGTGGGACAACACTGGGGTGGGAACAAGGGAAGTTGAGATGAGGAAGGGTGTCTGAGCTCGAGCCGGAGGAAGGGGTTGGGAAAGTGTTTCCCACTGTTTATTTTACTTAATATGGATATCGGGAATTAAAACTTCATGTTAACCGGCAGTAAAAGTGGTGGAAGGTCTGGAGTCGAGGAAGCTTGTCCGCCACCGTAACCGGTGGAGAACCGGGGGGGGACTGACTTTGAAACTCGGCACCACCAGCCCAGGGGCTGCGAGGCTGTGGCGCGATTGGGGGCCCGCTGTGTGCTCCCAGCCGCGTTCCGCAGGGAGTGACCCCCTCCGGTGGGGGAAGCCGACCCCTTCTTAGTGCAGAAACTGAGGTCTGAAGGCAACGGGTGGTGTTGAAAGTCCCGTAAGCTTCGGAGGTTTGCGTTTTGCTGGGGTAAGGGGAGAAGTTTGCGAGGAGCACTTGCTCAAACTGTGGTAACGTTAACCCCAACAGTCTTGTTTTCCTGGGGCCGAGGGGTGGAGGTTTAGTGAGTGGATGTGCACATTGTACAAAATTAATCCCTGTTGTCTGAGAGGAAGGGTTAGCGTTTACGATTCATGTATATTAAAGTTGTGATTATGCTACAACCTGAGTTTGTAACGGGATGTGTGTTCAAACAGAATGTGGAAGCATGTTTCAATAGAAAAGGGAAGAGAAAGCAGAGGAGATGTGGAAAGGGACATGGTTGGAGATGCAGCTGGAGAGGTGCTCCCTGCAAGAGGTATGACTCCAGGGGACTGTGGCCTGTGGGTGGGTTGCCCACAGTGGGGCACAAATGCAGGCAGCCCTGCAAGACTGTGGCCTGCAGACGGGTCATGCTGGAACATATGAACAGTAAGAAACAAGGAGCCATGGGGAAGAAGAGGAAGAAGCAAGGACTGGCAAAAGGAAACAGCACAGGAAAGACATGGACCTGTTGGAGAGGGTCCAGAGAGGGGCCACAAAAATGATCAGGGGGATGGAACGCCTCTCCTATGAAGAAAGGCTGAGAGAGTTGTGGTTGTTCAGCCTGGAGAAGACAAGGCTCCAGGGAGACCTTACTGCAGCCTTTCAGTATTTAACGGGTGCTTCTAAGAAAGATGGGGACAGACTGTTAAGCAGGCCTGTTGCAATAGGACAAGGGGTAATGGTTTTAAACTAAAAGAGGTTAGATTTAGACTAGATATAAGGAAAAAATTTTTCACGGTGAGGATGGTAAAACATTGGCACAGGTTGCCTGGAGAGGTGATAGATACCCCATCCCTGTAAGTGTTCAAGACCAAGTTGGATGGGCCTCTGAGCAAGCTCATCTAGTTGCAGATATCTGTGCTCATTGCAGGGGTGTTGAACTGGATGCCCTTTAAAGGTCCCTTCCAACCCAAACTATTCTGTCATTCTATGAAATCATTAGACAGCAGTCATAACGTCCTCCACTGTGCACCAGTAAAATAAGGAGAGCTGAGACTAGGAGGGGTGAGAGGAGAAAGAGTTGTTGGGCTAAGTTGAGCTCGGGGAAGGGGAGTGGGGAACGTGTTCCCCAAGTGTTTGTTTAACTGTTTGAGCATTGAGGGGAAAATACTATGACAACTGGGAATTAGAAGCTTATATTAATTGGCAATAGATCAAATTAAGTGAACCTCCCTGAGTCAAGACTGTGTTGACTGCAACACTGGGACAGGTGAAGAGTAAGGACAAATTATCTTCCCTCTTCTTCCCTGCTTTCTTAGAGGCATCTAAAACACTTGTCCATTTTTCTATCTCCCTGCAGGTAAAACAGTCTTACATGGAGATAGCCAGTAATCTTCACTATGATTTTCATAATAAAAAAATGAGACCTTTTCAACAAATCTGAAAATTTACTTTTGAAATAAAATATGCCTTTCTATCAGGAAATGTTTATGAAAAAATTGGCTAGTTCTTTTATGTTCAGGAGAGGGACTTAATTCTTGCAATTTTGATATGTTTTGAAACTGATTTTACTACTTATCCCTGATATTTTGACAGCGCTTTTTTAAATTTTTTTACTGAAAACTAATCTAGTTTATGATGAGGACTTCCTCATATTTAGCAGAACTGTGTTTTCTCTGTTGCACTCAGGTGAATCGATAGAAGAGTTACCAAAGTGTGAATACAAAATACTCTCACAGGCCTATTTTAGGAATAGCATACACTCACCTGCTAATGATAGCTCTTGAGGAGAAAGCCTTTCCTGTGAATATAGTTCAGAAAAATCGACTTTATATACTTGGATTTATGTCCTGCAGAAGTCTGTTTCTTATGTGTCTTCTGAATACCATGTCTAGTTTAGTGACAGAAACACATTCATCTTGTCAGTACTGTCAAGCCAATATAGTTGCAGATGGGCAAGCTGTGTTCTGTTTTATCTCATCCATCATCAGCAGAATTTCCAGATTAATTCTCACTTCAGAGTCTTTCCTCTTAGAGTTGGTATTTTAAACAGAAATAAAAGAAGAAAAAAAGCTTGATTTTGAAATCTTGGCTTTTGATCTGGAAACTTAGTAAGACTGAAAAATCATTCCTGGACTAGGAAGATGACTGAAGGAGCTGTATTTATAGCAAATGAATCAAAAAAGGCTGTATAGGGAGGAACAGAGGCTGTACTTTGTTCAGTGAGAGAGGGTGCATGAAACTGTTGAAGGTTTGTGAGAAATGAAGCTGGGGATAGTTTAGTCCCAGTGAGCAGTTAACAAGGCACAGCCTTGAGGGAAGGAACATGATAATCACAAAAGGAACACAACTATTGAACTTTGACTGAGCTATCTTAATTAACACCTAATTATCATAAAATTGGCATAATAGAAACCTGCCCCTGGGCAGGGAAAGCCCCCTCCTCACATAAGCCCCTTCCTCACTGAGCATGCCTAGGAAAAAAGAAGGATGCTGTGACTTTCCCGAACTGGAGATGAGGCTTGTGAGAACCAATGAGAACAAGGGTAACGGAGCCAACTTCTAAAAAATACTGATAACTGTTGCTCAAAATGTATATTTTCTGTGTGTTACTTGAGATGTGCTAGGTTTGTGGACCTGCCACCTAGCACCCAACTCTGCACAGATTTGAAATAAACGCAAATATCTCAACTCTGTGTGGGTTTTTTTGGCTCTCTGCACACTGGGTGGAAGAACCCATATTTGGGATAACAAAGCTACACTCTTAAGATGATTTTTCATTGCCTTGGCTTACTGAGGAAAGTAGATGACATAAGGGATTATATGTTGTGGAATTGGTTTCCATAGGAATAAATGAACATTTTCCAAACGCTGTTTAGGGCATATTTAGTTAATTAATTCCTGTGTCTTCAGTACTCAGCTGCCTTGGCCAAATTCCTCTGTCTGAATTTGGTTAAGTCCTGCTAAGTCCAGCTTCCCTGTTGGTGCCAGAAAAACACGCATTAGCAATGCATGTGTTCTACTGTATCTTCAGCTTTGTGAACTCTCAGTGGTGTAACACAGTCTGCTGGTTTACAGGAAAAATGTCTATTTTTTTCTTTGACTATTGCAATGAAATGGCATTGCATTAAATCAAACTGGGAAGAAGAATAGTGCTTGATGTCCAAAAAAAAAAAAAATCTCAAGGTGTGTTTTTATGGGTAGCCAGTAACTTCTGTGTTAAATAAGTTGCAGTCATTAAGCAGAATAAAACTGATATACTCGCTAAAAATGGAAATGATGCCTCAGGTTCTAGTATTCCTAACAGAATTGAAGGGTGGTATTTTCAAAATACTTACTCCTCACATTTACTCAGGACCTACCAATCTGTAAGTGGCCTGCTGATGGTAGGTCCTGAGTAAATGTGAGGAGTAAGTATTTTGAAAATACCACCCTTCAATTCTGTCCTTTACATTTGCTATTGCCAAGCAGGACGATTGTCAAGCACAAAGTATTCCTTGACTCATTGATATTGTAATCTTACAAAATAACAGATGCAGTGGTGTGCGCTGGGCTATCTTGACTTTAGACAGTTAAGAGTGGGTGTTAAGGGTGTGCCAAGTGAATGAGCCTTGAAATGTCTGCACTCCCGAAGAGACAGTAACCTTTTCTGGTTCGTATCCATGCCACTTAACACACTACTGAAGACTTAGCAGTCGTTTTTTTAAAAAATACTTGAGCAAATGGATTAATTTCTGCAAAGATACATGCAAGAAGGAATGCTTATAAGCATTGATTGTAGGTGAATGAAGTCAGATGCAGAAGAAAGGGATGATTAAGGGCTACTGCATTATAGCTCAGAAAGGCTGGAGGGAGGTCTGCGCCTACTATGCAAGGTGATAGCTCAGGGAGCAAAAGAATTTCACAGAATCACAGAATCACTAGG
>NW_010518409.1:0-3028 GCF_000687285.1 Phaethon lepturus
GTTTTCCGTTAGAAACACGGGTAAGAAAATAAATGTATTCACTGGGTGTCGCAAGAGCAAAGGCTAAATAATCAAAGGTAACAGCAGCAGCAGCAAGGCGAAGGGACCCGCACTGTATCCTGCTCCCCCGCTCCCAGACCTGCCCTCCTATTTATTGGCGAGACCTTCCTCCCTCCTTCTCGGTGCGAGTGCGTTGTGCGAGTGTTTCATCCCGGGAAAAGTGTAGCCATCCAGCCATGGTGGTTTTCAATGGCTTGCTGAAAATCAAGATCTGCGAGGCGGTGAATCTGAAACCCACGGCGTGGTCTCTGAGGCATGCGGTGGGTCCCAGGCCACAGACCTTTTTGCTGGACCCTTACATAGCCCTCAATGTGGACGACTCCAGGATCGGGCAGACCTCAACCAAGCAAAAAACCAACAGTCCTGCATGGAACGATGAATTTGTCACCGACGTTTGTAATGGCAGGAAGATAGAAATGGCTGTTTTCCATGATGCCCCCATCGGGTACGACGATTTTGTAGCTAACTGCACTATACAGTTTGAGGACTTGCTGCAGAACGGGAGCCGCCACTTCGAGGACTGGGTAAGTGTTCGCACTGTAGATACATACACGTACATACAGTTTTCAGTGGCATGGCTCTGGATGCAACATCTGTCTTGCAGAGCTAGGTTGCCAAGGGCATGTAATAGCTCTGGAGGCTTTTCATTATTTCCATGCTTTGTTATACTGAGATAGTCATGGTTACTGTATATCTCATGCATGTGGTCTACAGGCAAGGGAGGAAAGAAAAATATGCTGAATCTAAGTAAGAGATGTATAATTACCACTTCAGTTTCTGAAATTATGTTACATAAATACAAGTCTAGTTATCTTATTGTGTTTGAAAAACCCTAACCAAATGCATCCAAACAGAACATTACCGCAAAACCCAGATCCAGCACTTAGACCGAGTTCATAATTTCAATGTGAACGCTCTTTGGTCAGCTTGGCAATGACAAGCCTTAAAAATCCAGACCTGACCTCTGATGCGAGGCACTCGAGGGTCTTTGTATCACTTGAAAGCTCATTGCATCAACACTGATGCTCCTCCTTCCTTCCCCGAGATGATCTACACCGTTATTCATAGAGCTAATGCAATCCTGCTTCAAATAACCTGAAACTCATAAAACGGTCCTGGTGGATTTTGGCCCCAACCAGACAAATTCTGTCGCTTGTATACACAACGTGTCTAACAGCTTCTATGGCGTCTTAAAGACCCAGAGGCTAACATGCCTCAGTGGGAGTACAGAAAAGCTGGAAAATCCTTGGTCTAACATTCTCAGGTACTGTGATTTAACATGGAAAAATCAAACAAAAAAAGAAACACAGGAAACATGAATATGCACATTTCACGTTTCTGCAGTTAAACAGCTAAATGACATGTCTCTTAAATAAGAGGTATAATAAAACAATAGTAGCTGTCTACTCATTTGCAGTGTGCTCTGCTTGACCAGCCATCTGAAATGTGTATGCTCATCTTTTTGTGTATTTATTTGTTATGGCCAAGGATACTACTCAGGGCAGTATTTCTTTGGCAAACAGACAGAGAACCCAGGACCCAAGTAAAAATAGCAGGAGCTAATAGCTCTGAGTTTCATGTATTCTTTGGGGCTTCTTTTCTTAATGCAGTAGTATAAAGAGATGTCAGCATGATGAAAGGCGTGAAAAAAATTGGGCTCTATGCTGATTAGGAGCCAAATAACTTTACTGTTAAAACTTTTATGTTTACACCTTTAAAATATTTTTTACTTCTGCTACACATATTACGTTATGATAATTAGGATCTAGATTATTCTGGTGCTCTGTAAAAGCTACACATTAGTATGCTCGAATGGTAAAACTGAGTGATAGGCAGAGGAAAAATAGCCAAATCAGGAAAAGACAAATGCAGCAGTATTGCGGATGTCTTTTACCTGGATTGAATGATAATCAAGTTGTGTCTCTCCTGAAATCAAGGGGGGGTTCATCTCTGAGACCAACAGGATAAGGACATCATCACAGATTTTTAGTGAAAGAATAATTTCTTTCTTTTTTTTTTTTTTTAATGATACATGTTGTGAGTTTGTTGCCAGATCTGGAAGGACCTTCCAGGTTGCAGATGCCAAGTTTGAATTTTGGTGGGGCTCGTGTGCTGGGCTATATCCTGGCTCTGTTTTTTAAGGTGAACTCAAATGTCCGAACACGTTCCCCAGATAAGTAGTGGAATTTAACAGATTGAGGCCCATTGTAAACATGATCTGGGAGGAACTACATAGCTGAAGCAGATAAATGCTGTGTTTTATTGCACCAGGATTCATGGCTGTCCAGCATTCACTAGGTGGGAGGAGACGAGGGAGTGACTACGCTTGTTGTCTGTTGATGTGACAGAATTGAGGACATGGCAGTGGATCATAACTGGTCAGCGCAATATAATGCAGCTTCTGAAGCATCACTTACCTTGTTTTTGTGCTGTAAATTCTCATCGTTTGGACTGTGTGCGGTACATATAACACACAGTGTACACCACCCTCCCTGTATCACAGTTGGGATTGGTGAGGAGGCAAGTATTTATAGGGTTGTGCTTTACCCTTTCCAAAATCTTTCCATTTACTGAACGTGTCACTGTAATTGTAATACCGAGTGTGTTTATTGGATTGTTAATAGATAGGGACCTTCAGAGAACTGGTTCTTACAAAATCACACTTTTTTTTGTCTGATTTCAATTATATGAAGTTAAAATAGGGCCTGTGGCTGTGACATCTCTGTAGAGTCCATAGTGAAGTAAACAGATTTATTGGTATCTTCATCGGTGTCTGGAGTCTATACTAAAACCTGAAAAAGAAAAGTCGTCTATGGAACGAGGGGGTTTCACAGTACAAGGAAAATGCATGTGGCCTAAACCAGCGTTACCAAGATCTGCTGGTACGATGCAGTCAGTTTCTTCTGTTTAATAAGAGGACTAATTCCTTCATTTCACTCGGCATTAAAGGCAGATATTTTTGTAGTAC
>NW_010518409.1:3295-4190 GCF_000687285.1 Phaethon lepturus
TCTTTCCCAACTTTATAACAAGCAAATTAAAAGTAGCAATGACAAGAATCCATTCCTCGTTACTGCCTGAAATAGCAAATAAATGCAACCTAAGAAACACTCCTAGAGACCGTAACGTCTTTTTATGCCATTCTGAGGACTTTTCTTTAAGCAGTCCTTAAAAGTTTGAACTGGTTTCCACATACTTGTTGAGTGTGTTCGGTGTAATTGCACTGCTGCCCCCCTTTACCTTCAGAATGATGCAACAGTTCTTGCAGGACTGGACTGTCACTATTTAAACAGATTTGAGAAAATGCTCATGTGCTGAGAACAGCTCTTGTCAATATATTAATAACTAATGCTTTTGATCTCCTAGAATACTGCATATATTTTGGTAAGGAAATTTCAATATCTATTTTATAATAGCTGCACTAAGGTCAAGGTTACATTACTTATCCTGTAATGTATTTCTAGGTTCTTGTCGGAAGTCCAAAATGCAAAGAAGTTTTGCAAAGAAGTAATGTTTTGGTTTTTTCTCCCTAAAAATAAACTGTTTCTCTCTTTAGCCAGCTTACCTACTTTGATTAGTTTTTGATACTGTGCAAATCCTTGTGTTTTTTCTGAGAGATGAGTTTTTTAGGAAAATACTGGGTATTTTTCTCACTGTTAAGCCTGTGCTATATACTGATGCCATGGTTACAGTGGAAACACTAATGATAAACAAGTACAAAGCTTGAAATCATGATAGCATCTATTGTATTAGGACGATACAGATAAATATGCAAAATCCTGGTTCATTTTATCTACAGAGTATTCAGCAGTTGCAAAAATGATTTTGAACCTTTTGATATGTATACATTCTGAATATGTGTATATTAAAAAAAAAAAAATCATCAAAGTGTTGTCCTAAAACAGC
>NW_010518409.1:4221-10790 GCF_000687285.1 Phaethon lepturus
TGGAAGATTTTAAACAAAATATATCTATATATTTTTTAGAGATCAATATAAAATAGTTGTTTTGGTTTCTAAAAAAGGTATAGTGACAATTAAAAAGATGGCTGCTTTTCCAGTGGTGCATCAATACAGATATAGCACAGTAAAAGTGTCAGTTTTGCAGATTTTTTTTTAGTCATGGCTACACTGCAGTTTCAAAGAGAGCTCTGGATTTATGACATTACAGGCTTTTCTGTAAGCGCATAAAATGTTCTACAGAATGGCACAAAGTACTCAAGAAGATGTCGGTGAACTTACACTTTGAGAAATCAAAAATACAGAACAACCTGCAAGTTCTGATTGAAAAACAAACTAATAACATGAAAGCTGTGACTATATTTTTTTGAGTTAGGTAATTCATGTAAAGTATGTCTTTGTCTAGCTTTCTTACATGTGGCATATGTAAATGTTGCACTTGAGTTGATAATGCAGCTACACTTCAATTCAGTAGAATTGAGATCAGGAAGGAAAATCCTGTTGATACTTAACCTCGTGGTTACACTCCTGTGAATTAGCATGATCAATGTCTGTGTTTGGACGATTGGTAGCATGGATTCTGAGTTCAAGTCCACTTTCCAGAGTTGATGATAGAGGAAATCAGTGTGATTGGACCTATGCCAAAGACTCCATCTAAGGGTCTTAGCCATTAGCCCAGCTGTACACAAGAAAACCTATTGAGTTGTCCTAAGAAATCCTTTTGTGGGCTGTGTAGCAGAGCTCATGAAATCAGTCAGGACATCACAACATTTAGCAAGAAAAGCCTCTATTTCTACTGAAAATATTTTACAGCTATATTTAGCTTAATGAAACAAGTTTAATCTTCTGCTATCTCAAAAAAAAATCCCTAACACTGTCAGGAAAAAACTCCACACAGATTTCAATAAGTTTTCTTTGCTAGTCGTAAATATCTTCCATACTAATTTTTTTTCTCTTTGGTGCTGCTTCTTAAGATCTAAATTTAAAGCATTATACTTTTTTAAAAGCATCCTTTCATATTTAGATTTTATCAATGTGAAGTTAGTCATGCAACTGTGCCACCATTGAATAAAGCAAGTTTATTATGAATTAATATAGTATCTCAATAACAAGTTGATGATGAGTTATAGGTAACATTATGAGGAAGTTTTACATACACAGTTTTACATACTCGTTGAATTGTTGTGTTACATATTTTTACATCATGCTTACAGTGTACTATTGAAGACATTTTCCTATTGGAAAGGCTAGGTCTGTAAGTTGTAGTCCATACAATTGGACATCTAGGTTAAGGGAGCTCTGAATGTCATGGTGCCCACCTGTTGTAAGAGAAATAACAGTAACAAGTATGTCATAGTTTAGAAAATCTGAAAGGACTTTAGAGAAAGGTCAATATTCTTTCTTCTGTTTGAGGAATTGAGAAGTAGGTGCCTACAGCCACCCAGAAAGGCAATAGCAGAGGAGGGATTAAAAGTCTTTGGAGTCCTTGGTCCAGTGAACTGTCTGTGGATGTGAGAAGTAGAACTGTCTCCTTCCAGTGCCTCTTACCTGAATTAACTGGAAAGACTGCTTAGGTGCTTATCAGAGTTGTTCTTTTATTTTTGATTTTTTTTTAACCTTCTGCCATTTCTGTTGCTGATACGGGAACTCCTTTCAGTCAGCAGGTGATCTGTTGTAGCTGACGGACAGAGAGTGGAATGTAATCATTTTAGTGCAGGTCACCCTGTGCGTTAACCTCTGCTTGTGCCATGCACTGCTGCAGGTTGGCGTTGGGCTAGCAGAGTGTGATTGTAGCATATTTTCATTTTTATTTTCATCTACTGGCTGAACTTACCTGGGCTGATGGTGTTGAAAGGCCTAGGATTTTTCTTGCGAAAGCTTTACATCTCATCTAAACTGTGGTTCATGGGCTGCTGAAAAGCATTGTTATCAGAATAGTATTTGTTGAAGTGAAAGGGAAATTGCTGTCCTGTTTGATAGGTTTCTTCATGACAAGGCTGTCACAGAGCAAGGTGTGTCAAGTTTGGGGGACAAGGGTGAGAGAGCTACAGATGATCAGCAGGGTTTCACAGTGTAACTGTGAGGGTGGGCAGTTGTCAAGAGGAGATGGGAGATTTTTACACTTTTTACAGGTAGTGGTCTTCCTTGGCTTCTTCCCCAGCGTGTCTCCCTCCTGTGCCTCCTCTTTTCCTTCTCTGCTGGGGGTGTGGTACAGTCACCACACAGCTCACCCACTATCTCTTATCAATCCCTTTCTGCAGCTGCATAAATCTACTCCTACTCCCTGCTAGAAATGTTCTCTCCTAACAGCTCCTGCTTACCTGCAGTTCTTCCCAGCCTGTTGAGAATCAATAGTGGCGGCAAAAGCTGCCTCTGTGGTTGCTACTGCAGGGAGAGGGAAAGGGCAAAGTGGGGATAGGAAGGGATGAGGCATGGAGAGAAACCTGGAGGAGGGTAATGAATAGTTGCTGCTGCCCCACATACTCCAGCTGCCTTTTTGGCAACAGCAGAAAGCTACACATTTAGGAGACGGGGACGAGCTGTCAATAGGCAGATTGAGTAGTTGAAGGCTGTGTGTTGCTCAATGACCTGTTTTTTGGGTTTTTTTGCCTGCTTTGCTCAGTGCACAGCTTTTGAAGTCTCACTTCAGACGTGAAAAAAAATTGCTCAGGGTGTGAAAAGTGTCTAGTAGAGCATGCATTTAGCACTGTAGCACTGTAGGTCAGGATTTGATCCCATGACTGATCAGAATCTGATCCTACTGTTGCTAACTAAACTTCCATTTAAATGAACTTTTGAGGGGTTTTCAAATTTTGAGGGGAGGCTGTGAATACAATTTGTAAAAAAATGAGAGGTGAGAGCCTTTCTGCTTGGAGCTGGCTGGTTGAATTAAGTTTTGCTTTACACAGTACTGTCCCTCACCCCAGTTGATTAAACTGTAAGAGAAAGACATCTACAGTTCATGGTAAGAGAGGTTTTGGAAACGATAGGTTATACAAGTAATGGGAAACCTGTTTTCAGAGAGGACTGAAAAGAGACTTTCCCTCCATCCACAGGAAAGGTAAGGCTGGAAGTATCTGTATATGGAATAAGATCAGAAGTTCAAAGACAGCTTGGAAAACTGCCAGTTTTGGTGGGGAGGGGGAACAAAACAAATCCTTTTGTTTCTTGCAATAAGCTAGACAGAGGAAGATCTGAAGAATGGGGATATTTCATGTGCCCTTTTGAGTCATGCAAATTGTAGCAGGTACAGGGCCTTCTACCATTTGGGGGCAAAGTGATCATTGCAGAAGGCTGACAAGAAGTTCTAACCATGCGTTTTAGGAAACTGCTTTCCTGTTTGGTAGGCAGTCGCTAGAGGATTTAAAAAATATATTCGGCAATATTAATATGAAACTGCAACTGTAAAGCTAATAAATAATTCTAGAGATTGGGTAACTTTAACAGCAGTTATGTACTTTGCACTATATTTTAGTAAAGCAAAATGCAAATGAATATGATGTAAGGACATGTGCAGAATTATTATCTACTCTGATCGTTCTTCACAATCAGTAGCTTGCATTGCTAGTAAAGTTGATTTCTGAGTGTCCTCTCACGTTCCTCTAAGAGTTAAAAAATTTTAAATTATCATTGCTGTGATTTAACAGAAGTTACAGAAGCCAAGATTTCACATATTTCTGAATAGCACAGCTAAAAAACCTAGCGATATTGGCATGTTCCCATTAAATCTAACGGGAGTTTTAATGCTGATTTTATTGGAAGCAGTGTTAGAGAAATGCTACACAGTTCTAAGAGTTTTTCCCCCACTGAACTCTGTAGGGCTTGAATTGTTGAAGAACAGAAGTAAAGAAAGATCATTGGTTTTAGAATTAAAAAAGGCAAAGTTTGATTCCGTCAGAGGCTTGCAGGCAGCCATTTTGCCTTATATTGGCTAACTTGAGCTGATTTAATTGTTCCAGACAATAGAATCATTTTGGTTGTTTCTGGTGTCCTGCTGCGCAATTTCATCACAGGCAGGAACAAAAAAGTGTGAATAATGGCTAGATGCCACCCAATACATTTCACATCTGCATAGTTTGAACAGCAAGCCCCCCATTTTACCTCTGTATCATAAATGAAGATTAGCCAAACTTAGTGTTTCCAACTTAGTATCTTTCAGTACTTTACAGTATAAATATTTGTCAGGCCCCTTATCGTGAGGGACCAGGGTTTCTTACGTGTTTTAGAACTCTTAATTCTTCAGTACATTGGCCTTTTTGATGTCATTAAAAAAAGATACTGCTTTTTCAATGTTAATATTTATAAATATCTTTAGATAGTGGTGTGATAGCAACAAAGCAGACGTAATGGTGGTGGAGACACAAAGAGAGGAGTAATACATAGTCTGCATAGGTTATGAGGAAATGGTTGGAATTGCTTTGCTTTGTTTCACAGATTAAAAGCCAGAAAGACAGTAGTGTTTTCTCCTTCCCTGTTTTCTTTCAGTTTCCTCTTTATCATCTGTTCTGTCTTCATGCTGCCAGTTCTCCATCCTTCTTTATCTATTCTGGCTTCAAGATGGTCAAGAAATGATAGGGTGACCTTTACAAGATTGCATAAGGTTTTGATGTTGGCAATGCTAGCAGGCTACATGAATTAAATGTCCTGCTATAGATCTCTACAGAGACCTATTGCCAAGTACAGTTTTGTTGCTGGGACCATATTTACTCATTGCATACGTCTTTGCAGCATCTGTCAACTTCCCTTTATTTCAAGGTGAGATTGATCTATGGTATTTGAAAACGGAATCTGAGAATGTGTTGGAAAAGGAAGGGCTAAAGCTCACTCATGCAGTGTCCACTTTGTTCTCTTTTTTACATGGTTCTAGTTGGATTTATTGAGGAATCTTTCCCCCCCCCCCCCGAGTTTCCTTGCCTTTTCCTTCCTTGTAACCTCATAGTGCCTTGGCATGTCTTGAACATTTGACCTCATGGCCCACTTCTTTTCTCCTTAATCCACTGCTATCACCTTGTACTCAAGTCCTGGCTGTCCAATTTAACTTTTCCTTCATTTTTGTTGCTATTACTTCACATACATCCATGTTGCTGTTATTCCCACCAGACCAACTCCTTCCCCCTTCTTGTCACTCTGGTGGACCAGTGAGCTCCGCATGTTAGTAGGACTGAGATGCATTTTCAGTACCTGAAGCTCTATGGGATGCCCCAGCCAGCCTCATCCAGAGCATGTCCCTACTGTGCTTTTCAGCAAGCAGCAGGGAACTAACTGATCAGACTGGTGGCTGTTGGAGCAGTTGTCTTCAATCAGGAGAAGTGATGCACTGAGTTTCCAGTTAGTTACTGGAAGAATCATAATATGCTAGCTTTGAACTTCAAGCTAAATTCTCTGGTTTTAGCAGGGTCAGTGGAGTGTTGAAGGAATGTGATCTGTCCCTGAAAACTGGACTCTCTCAAGCAATGGAAACACTGTTGTAGAATTTTAGTTGGTACTGACTGTTGGGATTTTCAGGGACTCCTAATCACAGAAAATGCCTAGTATTGTTTGGTATTTTTATTAATATAAAGCAAAATTATGGTTTCTGTCTTCAAAAAAATTATAGTCCATGCACAAGTCAAAAAAGGCAGATTGGGAAAGCCAAAAGAAATAATAGGAAAATGCTTACCAGTGTGAAAGGCTGTAGTGGTAGCATAGCAGCAGCCTATCACTTCAGATTTGTTTGGTGTCCCTAACTCAAAATCTCAAAGGGAGAGGCAATAGTGGAAATTTTGCTGGAGATATTTGGATGATGTGGTGTTTATCGTCAAGGAGTTGACAGGTTTAGAGGGACAGTTCTTATGACCTAGTCCATGGTTATTTCTGAGTATCCTGTATAGCTTTAGGAATGTTTGGGATCACCCACTTTTAGGGAACTACAGGCTTTTTCTGTATAATTCCATGAAAGCTGGTATTAACTGTATTATTACATTTGAGCTTTTTTCTTTCTCAGTAGCTAGGTTAGAGCACTACCGGTGGAGTAATCAAACAACAGACACGATGTGTAGGGTTAATCTTATGTACTAATGTCAATGGGCTGACATAAGCTTTGTTAAGTTTTATTCCACACCTTTACTCTTTGTGCCAGCAAGTTCTCAGATCCATGTTGAAGGCTCTGAGAGGAGGAAAGAGGAAAGAAGAGTTTTATTAACCTTTCACAATGACTTTGTAGAAATGTTTGTCATTGCATCAGAAGCAAGTGACAGTACTTTTCACCTAAAGAGCAAAGTGTTGTAGCTCTTTCTGCTGACTTTTATGTAATACACTATTTATTTTTATATATATACACACACACAAATATACATATATAGTAAAGCCCATTACTTTAAAAAGAATATTGGTTTAGTGGTCTTATTTAGGAGGTAGCTTTACAAATGCATTTTTTATAAGGCCATGTAAAATGTTTTACAGCTGAACTGATTTTTAACAGTTCTGTGGTGCGTTAGCAGTCCAGACACCATGACCTAGACAAGATCCTGTGTTCTCTTAAGGTTCTCTTTCCTTGGCAGTTCCTGCTGCTTCTTTGT
>NW_010518409.1:10821-40743 GCF_000687285.1 Phaethon lepturus
GCAAGATGCCTTGGGTGGGGGATATCATATTGCCTTCTTCTATATATCATTTAATAGAACTGTGGGGTCCCGATCCCCTTTTGAAAGGCAATCACTGTACAACAGTAGTATGGTATAAAAAAATAGATTACGTACAGTTGACCTCTGTTTGTCGTAGCCCAATGCAATGCAAAAAGCAAAAGCTTTTCTGTGTCTGTTTTGTTGGTAAGTAGATGTGTGAGTAAGCAATACCTGAAACACAAAGGAAGTTTAAGTCTGTAGTGTGTGCTGTACGCTAGTGACTGGAGGGAGGACAGGGCATAAGTTGTCTTGCACACCAATTCAAAGCTGATGTTCCTATATTGTTTTTAATGGGAATTTCTTTGAGTGGTGTTCCCAGTTGCTGAAACTCTTCAGAGTGTGTGTATCATTTAGTTTCATATATAGTGATTCCTCTGTGCTAGTAGTTGAGTTAGGGAGCTGGGTACTTACATCACCATCAATTGAATTCCTTGTGTGTTTAATATTGCACTTTATGTATTTCTCGGAATTAAGGCCTACTATAAATTTTTCAGATTTGTGCAAGTCACATGGAGAGACTGATTCAGCAATCTTTGGAAAGTGTTACCCAGCTGTCTTTTCATCGGTGGTTGTTTCAGTGTTGTATTTGTAGTGAGCTTAGCTTCTAAACTGCTTGTGAATGAGTTTGTGAGTGCATTGTGAACTGCTTGTGAATGCATTGGTCAGAACGGTTGGTTCTGACGAACGAGCCTTCTCTTCAGTTTGCTACGTACGTGTTTTGTTGCAAATGGTATTGTTCAGACCATTTTTAAAGTTAAAAAGAAAACCTTAAGATTTTGGTTTTTTTTTTTCTGACTGATTCTTCATTAATAGAACAGTAGTAAGTCATTGGATATTTGAACAAATAAAATGAAACTGATCTCTAGCCTTGTCTGAATGTACTCTGGACATCAAACTGACAGGCTCTAACATGTTCCAACTGTTGTATTTTGTTTAAAATGTGTGCAGTCTCCAGCCAAGCACTGTTTTGCTGTATCAGAGTTATTAATGCCATAAAGCTTTCAAAATCCTTAGTGTAATCCAAAGTTTACAGATTTTAAAATCAGATTTAAAATCAGATGTGAAGTGTGAGAATGTCATTTTGTCTTTTATGCTGTTGCTGGAAGACCGAGGTCAAAAAAAGCATCTGATGGAGATGGAAGGCAGGCAGAGTAAGAAATGGGGGCAGCTCTAGTGAAGCCTCTTCTCCCTACAGCAATCTCGCACTGGACTGTATGGGCTTCTTCTGTTTGGGACCTGGGCATAATTGTGGCGCTGATCAGTAAGACAAATCACAGGCCGAATGTTTTGTAGACCTGCCAAAAAGTTTGCAGCCCTTCCAGCAGCTGTGAATCAGCCCTGCACCCTGTTTGCAGACTAGCAAGTAAAATCTGCTTCCCAGTAGCAGTGTGCTGGTCTGCAGAACCCCTGTATATAAGCTTTATGCATGGTTAATCAACTTTATGATGCAAATAATGCAAAGTCTTGAAGACATTTTATGCACTTATGAAAATGTGCTTGATGCTAGTGATATCCCCAGTAAGACAGCAGTGAAGTGCTGAAACCTTCTTGGAAGTGTGGATGCACACATTCTGGCAGGGTGACAGTTTTCAATGTAGGAGTTAGTACTTTCTCTTTGATAATGCTCACAATGTGTTAGGTTGTGCAGAAACATAAAATTCAAAGTTTCTTCCTAGAGGAGCTTATGCTGTAAAATAAGAAAACTTATTATCTCAGTTCAGGATAATAAGGTCATAAACTACAACATAAGATCTAGAAATGTTTTGGACCTGTGTATCAAGACAGAAGTGACATGCAAAAGCCATAGAAAAATGCATAACAAAATACAAATCTATACTTTTCCAAACAGAAGTATGTGAAAGAAATAAATTGTGTGTCATTGCAACTTTAAAAAATGGATTTGATGGGCCTTGGGGAAGCGATAGTTGTTTAACTGAGTAGTTAAGGGAGAGTGTTTTTATTCACATGAGCCAGCAGAGAAAGAGGCTGAAGCTTAAGTTGAGTGCCAAACCAAGGAACATGTAATAAGATGGACGGTCAACAAAGTGAAGCCACTTTGTAATAGACCAGATTACACAAATAAGGAAGATCATATTTGCAGCAGGCTTTATTTAAAGAAAAGTTTCAAAATGTCATAACAGGTCACAACATAAAAATGACTGTCGTCAGTATTGCTTAGTTTTCCTTAGTGTTTGTGGTAACAGGTGAGGTTGGTGAATTAATTTTCACAGTGCACAGAGTGTTCCTGATCCTGATTACTTTATAGTCTGAAGTTTTAGTGAGCCATGAGATAATGTGTACTAACTTCATCACAATCTTGCATGCTGTGAACTGGTCAGACAAGTTTTTACATACTTAGTTGTCCTGCGTCTGCTTGTGCCTATAACGTGTTATCTCCTCTCTCTTCTGTAATTTTTACCTTTATTTCTGTTCACATAATTCCTTCAAACAAACGAAGATGTCAGTAATTGGAAATGATGGGATGGGCATTGACTTACAATTCAGGTGTAAAATCTTCTTATAAAATGAATAGTCCAGTCATTTATATCAGTGGTTCCAGAAGAGGCCTTTGTCTGCATTAGATTTACATGTAGTGATACATTAGATCTTATCTGTCTCAGGTAGTAATGAAGTTCATTAGCAAAACGTCCGAGTCTGGTGGATCCTGAGCATAGTCATGTTCACAGCATTCCTAAGAGGAAGTGTAATGGATGGAGAAAGTGTATTCCTCCATGTCACCCAGAAGTATGGCACAAGCATTATGGTTTTAATCTCAGAATTTTGCAATCATAGAATAGCTTGGGTTGGAAGAGACCTTTAAAGGTCATCTAATCCAACCCCCTGCAATAAGCAGGGACATCTTTAACCAGATCAGGTTGCTCAGAGCCTCATCCAGCCTGACCTTGATGCCAGGGATGGGGCATCTACCACTTCTCTGGGCAACCTGTGCCAGTGGTTCACCACCCTCGTTGTCAAAAATTTCTTCCTTATATCTAGTCTAAATCTACCCTCTTGTAGTTTAAAACTGTTACCGCATGTCCTATCACAACAGGCCCTGCTAAAAAGTCTGTCCCAGTCTTTTTTATAAGCCCCCTTTAAGTACTGGAAGGCTGCAATAAGGTCTCCCCGGAGCCTCTTCTTCTCCAGGCTGCACCATCCCAACTCTCTCAGCCTTTCTTCACAGGAGAGGTGCTCCAGCCCTCTGATCATTTTTGTGGCCTTCCTCTGGACTTGTTCCAACAGGGTCTATGTCTTTCCTGTGCTCAGGGCTCCAGAGCTGGATGCAGGACTCTAGGTGGGGTCTCACCAGAGCGGAATAGAGGAGCAGAATCCCCTCCCTCGACCTACTGGCCATGCTTCTTTGGATGCAGCCGAGGATACAGTTGGCCTTCTGTACTGTGAGCGCACATTGCTGGCTCATGTCCAGCTTTTCATCCACCAGTACCCTCAGATCCTTCTGGGCAGGGCTGCTCTTGATCCCTTCATCCCCCAGCCTGTATTGATGGTGGGGGTTTCCCTGACCGAGGTGCAGGACCCTGCACTTGGCCTTGTTGAACCTCATGAGGTTCACATGGGCCCACTTCTTGAGTTTGTCCAGGTATCAGTATCCTCATTTTTGCAGATGAGAGACTGGGGCTGGGACCTAGACTCCTGAAATACGCATTCTGCCTGATACCTTTTAGATATCTTTATTTCTGTCTTGCAGCTTCTTCCTCATCTGTCAGTCATTCTTCTTACTCTCCTTTTCTAAAATAAGGATCGTTACCATCACATTTCTTTTTCTTTCTTGTAGCATAGCTTTTGCAGGCTAGTGGGTTTATGTGTTGGGTTTTGGTGTTTTTTTATTGTTTTAATTCTGCAACCACTTTATTGTGGGGATGCTTTCCCTCAATCGCAGCAAGGAGAACTGCAGGGCCTCCATCTTGCTGGGTTCTTGTCACTGGAGCTTTCTCTGTAGAGGTATGAATCTATAAAACCAGGCTTCTAGACTGTCAAAGCAGAGTCAGTAGTTTGCAGCTGCGCTGCCTCTCTTGCATAGTAGTTGGGAGCAGTGCCAGCCTTACTGTTACAGTGAAAAAATACCATCTAGAGGTATCCTACATGCATGTACTTGGAGTGCCTCTGGTATTGAGCCTGCCTGTGTATGAATATACATAGGCTGAAGAGTTGGATGTGCAGATCCCTTTCAAATGTAGAACAAATTGTTTTGAGCACCTTTGAAAGTTGTCACCCTAACTCCTAATCCTGTATACTGTTTATAATCCCATAACTGTAGTTAACATGGTAGCAGACAACAGCAGACAAGGCGTAAAAGTTGGGAGTATTTGTTGTTTGATTGTTCATGCACTAAATTCAGAGGAAAGGGGACTTCCATTTGGGTCACTCACTTGAAGAAACAACATTTAATTTTCCATTTTTAGGGCCTCATCTTTGTTACTAGCAGTAGATGTGATAGGTTTTTATAGAACGGTTTAGGATCCTACAGCTGGACTTGTGTGAGGAGGGAGTGAGTGCAGCTGGTGTGTGCTGTGGAACAGCTGTACAGTGCAGCAAAGCCTGACAGCCCAACACCTGAGCGTGTTTATAAAACAGATAGAGTGAGATTATGTTGGTGTTGCCTGCCTGGCAAAATACTAGCCTGTGGTTTACACAAGGCTGTCCCTGGTTTTGAAAAAGCCACAGAGTCGCTACACCGGATATGCTAACATGGCTTGGGGTTAACGTGTTAACACTTCAGGATTGATCCTGGGTGGGATAAATTTGGTGCAGATTATAACCACTGAGGCTTTATGAATTTGAGGAAGAGAGATTCTGGGGAAATTAAAAGGAGGTGTTGGTTTAGCTACCCAGAGTTGCTTTACAAATCTCTTTATTGTATTCGGAGCTCAAATGAAGTGGCAGAAGGACACAATGTATCAGCTGCTTTCCATTCACAATGAAAGAGTGGCATTCTGTTTGGTCTTTTGATATTGCATATATGATTGAACTTCCTGATCAGTATAAATTTAACAGCTGGACTTTTAAGTGTAGTTTACAGTTTTTTACAGCTTACAGCTTTTTGCTTATGGTTCTTTAATCCAAAAGGTATTGTGCAGACACTACAGAAAAAATGTTAAAATGTGGATTGTTAAGGTCTGTCGTACTAAAAGTAGTCAGTGAAGGGAATATCAGGTTTGTGGTATTATGCGAAACTGAAGGCATTGGAGTGCAAGGGTGATGAACGTACGGCTTAAGTTACTTAGAGGTTTTGTCTGCTCGTGAGCATTGAATTTAAACTCACAACTTATGCATTTCTTTACAGCAATCCAAAATTTAATTTTGACTTTGCAATAGACTGGTCAGTGATCTAAAGCAATAAACCAGCACCTTTAGAATATAGTTTTATGGATTTGCTTGATTTCAAATGTATGTGGCTCATGAACTTCAAATAGAATAGCAGCTTAAGGGAGTATGTTAACAGCTTGATTTCTTACTGTGGGCTTATAATATTGTGACACCTTTGAAGAGAAACTATGATTTTCTTGCAAATACGAGAAGGCGTGGTGCCCAGATACAACCAATTCTCTTCAACTTCTCCTGGTGTGGCAGATTTACTTTGCTGTGGCAGTAATAGTGATTAAGGATGACCTTTGTTAAGACAGAATACTTTGAACGTATACTAGAATTAAATGAGTACTAGATGAACGCAGATTTGTTTATTAATATTGCTGGCAGGTCCACTGTACAATGTGAGACCATATCAGTCATCATTGCTTCAGTGTGACATTAATATTTGTGTCCTCACTTCTTAAAATATGCATGTAGTATGTTAGATGTTCATCTCCAGGCTGACGTATTTCAACAGCAAAAAGGAGATTGTATGCGAGGGGTACCCAGCAGTCTTGAAAGTATCTCTGCTCACAAACCAGGTTGCTGGTAAGAGCTGTAATCGAAGACCCCAGGTAGACAACTCCTTTGTGCCTCAAAATGCCATCTGCCCTGAAGCTCAGATCCCATGTTCCCGGTGCTTAACATCTTCAAACCCGTGGGCTCCATGTACTTTCCTTCCACCCTGCTGTCCTAAGGGATACTACTTTACCAGTACCACTTCCCTCTTGTACTTCACTCTCCCAGTGGTACTTGTATGGTTGCTGTTTGCGTATCCTCATTTGAGAAATACCTTACTTCTGCTCCTGGCAGAATTTAAAAGATGTGGTACAGGCAGCATTTATCAAAGCTCTCTATGAGGGATCCTGGTTCAGAAACAGAATATATAGCTACCAAAGACCATGTATGTACTAGCCTGATTAAAAAACAATTAAAAAACTTGGGTTTTGGCTCAGAATAACTGAGTACATGAGGGTGAGAAGGGATAAAATAATCTGTCTTCATTTATTTGGCTATCTATGTCCAATTTATTCTGGATTTTCTTTCCTGTTAGGAGTCTAGGAAAGGAGATGCCATTATGCATAATTCCACCACCTGTGTGTTCTTTTTTTCCCCTGGAGAAAGAGAGACTGGTAGCAGCTTTAGTTACAGTTAACATACTTAATCATTCGAAAACTTAATTTGAAGACCTACTTTATTACACTGTGTTTTGCAATGGCTCCATCTAAATGTGAGGTAGCTATAATGGATAAAACACATTAAGGCTGTGAATGTGTGTCACAGGAAGAGGTTATGTTGGCCGGCATGGGAGATGTTGGGCAGCCTCCCTTTTAGGGTTATCTGAGTGATAACTGTGTGAAAGCAGATACAGAAGGAAAATACGTTACTAAGAGAACAAAAGCAAGTTCGGTCAGGTATTTCAAGGCCAAATTGAGTTATTACCGGCTCTCATTAGCATGTCTGAAAAAAGTAGTGTTCGTTGCTTCAGCTGGGTGGCCCTCAGAAAGGGGAGAGATTCTTTCCTGCCTTTTGAAATCATCAAAGAATATGAGAGTAATTATTTCCAAAGTCATGTCTATGTCGGAAAGCTTTGCTGTTCAGAATAAGCAAGGGTAAACAAAGGACAAATAGGAAGTGACTTCTAAAAAGTATGGATTTGAACCTGTGAGGTGCTGAGTGTCTCCAGTGAAATACTGAGCTTGCTTGATTTCCAGTAAGTTTATGGCTCTTAGTTCCTGACAGGCTCAGGTCCTAAGATTAGATCTACTCTCTGGAAAGTAAAATCAGGTTACTGCTGTCAGCTTTTTTTAACTGACAATATTGCTTGCAGTGCACATCATCAGTGCGCTGTATGTACACAGCCATGTACAGCACTAGAGTAAAGATAGAAGCTGACGTACATGGACTGTATTACTTTCACATTTTCATTGTTTGTCTGTTGTCCTAACAAGAACTCTGATATGAAAATGAGACATCAAGAGGGTAAAGCAAAAGGACTATCCAAAGGAAAAATCCTTCTTTAGTTTTGCTCTCATGTTTAGAAGCATTTGTACATGGTTTTCGCTTATCTAGAGTAAAATAATGCCAAATTTGTGTAGTACTTTTCATCAGTAAGTTCCTAAATGGATATTACTTCGATGAATGCATTGAATATGCAATCAAGACCTTTGGGTAGAGGAGCATGTAGTGGTGTAGTGCTTCACTTTCAGATGAATTGCAAAGCCCTTCACATTGAACTTTGTTGACTTCAGTGGAACCATTCACGGTGTATGGGTATCTCAGCTGGCCCATATTGAGATTCAGAGCTTGCAAAGGATATTTGAATTAGATGACTCCTCTCCTACTACTACGTACTTTACTGTCCTTATGAAGTTAATCTGATACCAATATTCTGAGTGCAGTCATTGTTGGCATTATTTGAACTAAGAGTGGGTATAATGAGACTTCACTGTTGTGCTGAAGGGAAAAACTACTTGTTTCTTCACAGTAGTTTCTAGAAGGAAATCTATATGCTCTAAGCATGAACTGAAAAATGTACATACAATAGTCAGACTGATTCAGTTCTTATAATTTATTGCTGTTTTAATGAGCAAGTGGTTACAATTTTTTCATCTGGTTATTGCAGCATGTAGAAATAAAACTGTCTGAAATGGTACTGAAGTTCTTAGTGACATGACAGAAATGAAGCATGGTTCCTTTTTTTTTTTTTTTTGCCTGAAATGATATAACTATGCTTATGCTGTATAGAAGGCTTGGACTACCTTGAGTCAAAGGGATTTTGATTATATTATACCTTTCCCAGGGTTTGTGTGTTGCTCTGTTTTCCATGGCTTGAATAAAACTTGTGCATTCATTGACCCTTCCAATATATGGATTGTAAACGAATTGGAGGAAAAGGGGTGGAAAAATCAGACAGACTTTGAAAAGAAACAGTGCTTAATTCTACCAGAGCTGCTCCCTCAGGCTTCAGTGCTCAGACTTTCATCAAACAGGTTCTTCTACCTCTGTTTCCTCATTCCTCCTGAGGAGAGTCAAGCTGGCCATGCTCAATTAATTATGAGGCTTCAGAGCCTTCCTTGTGCTCCAGAGAAAGGGAAGAGTGGTTCCATGCCCGTGGACCAGCAGTACCTGGGAAGTATCTAAAGTACAGATCCTGAGCTATAATCGTTGTGCATGGTGACACCTTCCGGGAGGCCACAGGGAGACTAAACCAAATTTAGTGAGCAAGAAAGGAAGTCGCTCCTTTGAGAGGAGGCAGTCTCCTGTCAAGCCTCGCGAACCTTGTTTCCCATCATGCAATGATGCAAATCACCCAGAAAATAACACAAAGGACAAGCCTGGGAAGTATGGCATATTCCTTAAAATGCAGTAATCTTGAGTAGATGATATTGCATAGTCATATGACATCATCATGTGAGGGAAGTCAGTATTTCAAAGTCAGTGTTTCTCACCTTACGTAAAGGATGATCTTAACAATGAAGAACATGATGGTAGAAAGGGGAGCTATGCTGGTAGTTGCATTTCTAACCTCCTTTACGGTATGGACTTCCCATTACATCTTCTTGATCCCAAGTGTTTGGTACAGGACTTCCCTGAACAATGCTGATAAGGATAACTTCCTCAGCAACTTTTTTAGACTGTCCTTTGAATCTCTGGGTTCTCAGTGTGACAACAAATGTGCTTCAGACAGTGTCTACTCTGAGAAAGAACCAGACAAAACCTTACTCTTCACTGTTCCAACGAGATCAAAATTAGTTGAATATTAGTGATTAATTTTGAAATGGAAGGTATGACTACCTCTCTCGCAGCCAGGCCTGCAGTGATCAAGAGTTGGGAAAGAACTGTTCCCAGTTTGTTTACCAACACAATGAATAAGTAACTGTGTGGTATTTTTGGCTTGCAGTCTGTCAGCTTCAAAAAGGTAGTCCAGAAGCTTACAGAGACTTAAAAATATCTTGTGCTGGTTTTGAACATCAGGGCTAAACATTCCTGTTGTTTCCTTGAGTGTCAAGGAACCGGTGCATGCCACATTTGTCCTACCCTTTTCCATGATATCTGGGGAATAAAAGATGGGTCAAGAGGTACACTCCCTGCAACTCTTACTCCTCTTTTAAGCCTATAAAGATGATCAGTAAATAGTGATACCTTGGTTAGTTTGGATAGGGTCACTCTATGGGCTATGAAGCCCCTCTGTGTGAGACAGCGCAGCTGGGGGACTCGAGGAAGCTCTCACATGGGAGAAGTGCAGGATGACATGAAGCATAAGGCTTAGCATGAATGAACTGTTGTTTGGAGAGTTTTGGAAATGGGTGTGCTTATCTGGAGACCTGACTGGGAACTGAGCGCTTCTCTTAAGTGAAGAGGGTAAAGCTTGGTCCTCTTCCCGCACCCCCTTGTTTTCTACCGAATCAAAGCTGGCAGGGCTGTCGGTCCCGCTAGGGAGCATTGCCTGATTGGGGAGAGGAGGGAAGAAGAAAACTGGGATCATAACTGCATCATTAAAAAAATAAGTAACATCTGAAATACCTCAGCATTACCCCAGAGAAATGCATCTCCCTGATAAAATAAGCCTTTGTATTGTTAAAATGCTGATGAGAAGCTTACCAGCATGGGCCATATACAGCCTTCTGTGGTCCTAATGCATCCATCTCTATGTAGTGTGATCCTGTAACCTGGCTAAAAAAAATGTGCTTACAAGATGCACTGCAAGGTTATTGGGTTGTACCTAAATTATTCCATACTGGATGATTTATACAATTCGTTTATATATGCAGAACTCTCTGCTGCTATATATCTTTAACATCAAGGCCTTAGTACGTTAACTACAAAATTGTGTAGACTCTCCTGATACCTGCAGTCCCGATCGATACCTCATCCTCAGGTGGTCATGTGTCCAAATATGGGCCAAATACAGGTTGAAGGGGATTAAGCAACTATCGTTGCTGGTCTGGTTATTCAGTAATAGCCCACTAGGAGGTTTCTTGCACCTTTGCTCAGTATGTTTCATGGGGGTTACCAAAAGATTTCTTCACTGCAGACCTCTGACAGGAGCACGGTGGCTCCCATTTTCCATCTGAGGCTGCCAGAGGTGGTGGTTATAAGTACAGTATCAGTAGAAAACTAATTTTTTCCGAGCTGGTGTGTTTGATCATCAACTGCTTTGATTAACCAGTTCAGTGGCTTAAAGTGAGACATTGTTTTTCCCATTCTTTGTAGTGTTTTTGGCAAGGGGTGGAAAAAATATAGTCATTGCTCCCTTTTCTCTCCGAGTTCATTCTGTTTTCTGCTCTTTGTGCTCAAGCACGGAATGAAATGGTTTGCAAATAAACTAAGTATTAAAACTAAGAAGTATTTTATATTCCCTCCTCACAGAGCTTGTGTGAAGATAAATAGGAACAGATCATATTGGGAAAATATTTCCTTCCCTCGATCCTGAAAATAAAGCAAATCCTCCATTATTGAAATTTTCTGCAAGTAAACCACAAGCAGGCAGGCTGAGTGCAGCCAGCTACAGGATGATGGCCTTGTTTTTGTTGTTGTTGGGCTTGGGGGTTTTTAACTGTAGATTTAGCCATTAGAAATTGAAATGCTAAAAACACATCAGTGTTATTTTGAAAATTCACAGCAGATTCAGCTCAGAGCAGGAAGTGAGGTGGTGTCCTTTTAAAGCCTGATCTACAGAAAAGGGTATTTCTGACGCATGACCTTCAGTGAACAGGAATTCCTCTCCTCAAAATCTCATCCTTACCCTGAACTTCATTGCCACAATTCATCCTTTCACAGCTATGTGAGAAGCGGCATACCGTGTAAAAAAACATCAACTTTGTGGGATTTTGATGATATTTTCTCAAATAAATAACCAGGGCTTGCAAAATATAGAACATGAGCTTTTGCTCAAGTGTTGTGTGTGTAAATAAATGTAACTTTAAATTACATGAATTTTATTGTTTTTTAGTAGAGCTCATTAGCTGTTAACTAGATGCCTGAGCAGATTGTTAAGATCTGTTTAACTATCTAATCGTAAATATCACAATAGAAACTACTGGGGCTTAGGTTTTTTGAAAATCTGGTTTGAATTTTGAGTGGTGAGTATTTGAAACTCCACGCTGAAAAAATCTGGCTGTGCATGCACTTTTTTGTGTATGTTTGCTTTCACTTTTTTCCCTAGTTTTCATTTTTCTGTTGCTCTCTTTCTCTCTCTCTTTGCCTTCAGCTTAAAGGCAGTGAAAGAAGACCTAGTAACTGGCAGGTTTGAGAACTAAGCAAAAATATTTTTATGACCATAGCAGGTAACACGCCATGCTTAGTCTGTGGTGAAGTGAGTTAGCAGTAATAATTTTGTACATATACTGAGTATGAGTGCAGTTAAAATACACCCTTTTTGCCAGAGATGTAGACTCTGGAAGGCACTGAATTGAAGCCGCTTCGGAGTGGGAGAGGGAAGTATCTGGCAGGCGTCTCTCTTAGGACTCTGCACTTCTAGAATTTGCCAGTTCCTGCTGTTTAACAGCCCAGATTTGCTAACCTCCGGCACATACGGCAAGGCCTACTTTTTTCTTCTGGTTCTGTGTGGAAGTGGGTGTTGGCTAGAGCTAGATAACGATGAAGAGGGGATATGTTGCTGAGATTGCTCAGTTTTTGCTTTTGCTTTTGTTTTGCTTGCTGGATTGTTTTAATTAACCTGAGGCAATTTATTTCTAGTGTTTAATTTTGAAAGCTTGCTAGTGACAGAGAGATCACTGAGCAACATTCCATTGTTTGAGCAAGAAAATTAATAAATAGTTTTCTAGCTCAAATTCCCTATAAAATTATTGCAGCTGCTAATTATGGAGGGCCTGTATTTTTTTTATCTGTAGGATGTGGCAAATATATAAGAAATTTTTTCCTTAAGGAAGATGAATTCTCAGAAACAAGTGAATGCAGTGAATTCAAATAAATGTAAGTGGTAAGCTCTAACGAAGTGAAACTAAAGATCTTGTGGGACTTTCAGGTACCTTAGAAGGCAGTATAGCATAGGCATGCTATATGCTGACAGATGCTGGTGCTGACATTTCCATGCAGTAGCAGTGCAGATCAATCAATAGAGATCTTTGATTGTAGGACAGTTTTTACATTAATTCATAGACTGGGGGTAAAGTAGAAATCAAAGGGCTTGTACAGTCATACACCTGGAGAGACAGTACTATGCTCTATATGAGACATATGTAAGCATAGTATCAGGTAGTACTAATTTTTAGGTGCTAAAAAGAGTTGCTCATATTTGAGTTCAATATTATGTCAGTGTAGTTAGTGAACTACTGCCAGCTAGTTTTACTAAAACTGTTTTTAAAAGTAATTAAAAATAATCAGTTGAGGAACAGAGCTGAGTAGTATTTTGAAGTGTTGGAAAAATAAAGTTTATGATGCCTCAATACCAAAATCTATGAACAAATATAAGCCCCACTTCAAAAAGTCTACATAATATGACTTTGCAGAAAATGTTCTGGCTTAATTATAGTAATGTGCCTCGAATTTTCCAGTGGGGTCATTTATTTTGAGTATATGTCTCGTCTCTTATTACTGTAACTACGAATAAGCCTGTTGTTGGGTATGTGTTGTCTAAATGTCGCACGTAACTTTCCTGGAATTTGTGAAGCTATTCTGTTTGACATTAGTTGGCATACCTTGTTTGCAACCCTTGTAATACAAAAATAAAATATTTATGTGTCTCTAGTAGCAAAGTACAAAGTACCATATTAAGAACAACCATATACGGGCCTAGCTGTGTAAGATTCCCCTAGCTCAGCAGTTGGTTTCACATGTCTGTCTTAAAACCTGCTGGAACTACTCAGAAGTTACAGCTTTGAAACCAGAATCATCTTCTGGCTTGGCTGTATGAGGAAGAGAGAGAGACTAAACTCTAGATTTAGGGTGTCGTTGCAGTTGAGGCGCTGCTGTTGCAAGCAGACATGGACAGAGATGTTGGCTGCTGTGGTTTGGCTACTGGAAAGAGTAGCTGCCACTTTATCACCAAGCGAGTGGAGCTATTGGAAGGAAGCAGGAGCTTTTAGAGAAATGTATACAAGGGAAAGGTTTTACTTTTCTCAGAAAGGGGACTATCCCCAGGGGCTTGGGGGGATTGGCTGGCAGGCTAAAGGAGGAGGCATTGGTCTGGCACGCAGAGATTGCTCTCAGAAGGAGCTGCGTGATCCTCCAGATTTTTGGCTGTAGGAAAGCTGCATTGATTGATAGGCACCCAAGCTACAAGTAGTGCACTTTTTCTGTGTTTTATTTGCTTTATTTGGATGTCTAATTAAATACTTGTTTTGTTTTTATCCCTAACTGAGGATGATATTTTTCATATATGCTTTTTTGTGTGAGAAGGAAAGGAAGGAGGCATTAAAGAAGGCTGGTGGGTTTTCAACCTATATAAGGCTTCAGAGGTATGTTGAGGATTTTCTTCGAGAATAATACTGTGCCAGCCACATGGTCTGCCAAATAGTATTTTACTCTTTACTGCAGTGAGATTTGTTTACATATATCTTTCCCCATCCTACCTCCTTCTTCCTCTAATGTAAGTAATTTCATTGTGGGATAACAGTAATAACAAATTCTCTAAAAAATTATGCCAATTTCATGCCTCAAGGTCAGCAAATCAGGTATGTGAAGGTAGCAGGGGACTCTAAAACATATCTCAGTGTTGCTCATCCATAGCCAGAGATATAGGAAGAGTAAAGCACAGCTGGATTTGAGTTACTACTTGCGCATTGTGACTTTAATCTTGCATTATAATTTTTAGCGTGGAAAGGCCAAATGATGCAAAAGGACGAAGATGTGCACTGCTTGTATTGTTTATGTGTCATGGTGAATTCACCAACTGAAAAATACATACATTTCTTACTGAACATTGAGCTATACTGTGACATGGTACTTTGCTTACAGACAGGTAACCATTTATCTTATGGGGTTTTTTTTTAGTATCTTTACATGGGAGAGTTGCCAGATGGTGGAAAATAAGGAATCCTATTAATACCCTATGAAAATGGGGTTGATAGTTACAGTAACTTGAAACAAAGTTAGTTTAGGCTTTGAAGGTGCAACCAGAGTGCTGCCAAACAGACTCTTCCTCTGACTGCACCAGTATTTCTGCCTTTATAAGGGTTTGCAGGAACTCTGGACGTCTTGCCGTGGTAGGGGCTGCTGAGTCCGTCCCATAGGAAACCAGTGAGAGGAAACACGGGGGTGGCTGCAGTCAGGAATACACTCATTGCAAATCACAGGTGGGAGCAAATGCAGTAAGGAAGCAGCCGGCATCGCTCATGGTTACTGGGAAGACACAACGAAATTTTCTGGTGTTGGGGCATAATAGTGAACCTGCATCACGAAAAGCCTTGGTCCCTTTGTGATTGCGGGGAGCGAAGTGGTGAGGAAAGATAGGAAAGGGAGAGGCCATTTCAGGACTTCCAGCCTGCAGAGCTACCTAGAAATTTTTATGGTAACAAACATTTTATGGTCTGACCTCATGCTAGTTGTTGAATATGGCCTATACAGCCTCTCTTCCCTCCTTTTTGAATGATTGTCCCTGTGAGAGGACCTATTTGTGGGGATGTGTGATTTCTTAAAGATTAACTTTTCCCATTTAGCTTTCCCAATTTGCTTTTGGTGAGGATGGATGAGTGTCATTTGCACTGCTGTTCAGAGCACTCCTGGAACAGCTCTTTGTAACTTGGATTATTTTATACCTTGCTTTTTCAAAAAGTGAAGAAATTGAAAAATAAGCATTATAAAGTTGTTTCCATTGGCTCTTTGGCAAGTAAGAACATGATTTTCATAAAAAGACTACAGCTAGAATTTGAGCAACATATTAGCAAATACATTAATTTATGTTTTTCATTATAAAGATTCCTGCATCAGTGTTAACTTCAGATTTTCAAAAAGTCTCAGGCACTTAGGAGAAGAGTACTGAACAATACACTGACTTTCTGAAAATTAAGATGTTTAATCTGTAAATGAGCAAAAATATATATCTTCTGTATAGCAAATTTCAAAGCCAAATAGCACACTGTATAGAATTTTATGCATTGCGTGACTTTGATTCATATGAATGCTAATGCCTTGCTTCTTTCCACTGCTTCATTTCTGCCAAGAACTGTTTAAGCATTTGAAACCTTCCACCAATATAAAACTGGAAGGAGGAGGTGCTTTGATTTGCAAGGGCCGAATAGCAAAGTGTTGATGTATTCCACACTTTTGTTAACACATGTATGCATATATTATTAATTCATGTTTGTTTATGCTGAGAAATAGTAGTAGTATAGCATTAACACTGTTCTGGAAGGATAGTGATTTTAATTCATTCCTGTCTTCATTCCTTTTAATGTAGCCGTCCTGAAATTGCGCCTAGAAAACCTTGTACCACATTGCAGCATACTGTTATCAATGTAGCGACTGTTCTGTGAGCCTCACCAATGTGATGTAGGGGTTTTTCAAGCTACATGATGAATCTATATGGCTCCAGTTGTCTATAAAATATGAAATTATGTACAGCTTATGTTATTTTAATTAAAATACACAGGCTGTATCTAACCAAACTGAGTATTTCTTTTCATGATTCTGTAATTCTCCTACACTTTTACTTTAGCTGGAGAGTAGAGAGACACAAAGCTGGGTTAGGTGCTTTAGCGGTTTTGGTTAGACACTGGTGTGTAGAATACTGCTGTTGTCAGTAGCCTGGAGAGACGCCGGAATCCTTGTCAGTTTTTACTGACACACTTTGAGTCACGTATAAAGTGCCATACACATGTCATCGTGTATAACTGGTCAAATGCTTGTGGGTGTTGGTGCGTGTGCCAAAGATGAATTTTGCCTGCATGATAGCTTGATAAATCATTAGTTTCCATTGTCCATGGAATGAAGCTATAAATTCCTTGGCAGTCGGGGTTACCTGGAGACTAATATAAAGGTTGCTAGTATAAAGGTAGCTTGCTTTGTTATTTCAGATGGGCGAGTGTGCCAAAAAGCAAGGCTAATGGTCTTGCATTCCCAAGTTCAGGAGAAAGCCAGATCAGCGAACTGGAGCCCTATCCTATTTATTCCAGCTGGTCAGGACTTTTTTGTTAATCCAATTCTTATTTTGGAAATACTGGTCTGTTGCAGTTTTTTCAGTATAGCATAGCCATTTTCATGTAATTTACACAGGAGAAATATTTATGAGGGCCTGGGTGGAATTACCACTCCTAGCCAGCAGCTCATGATGGGGTGGTTCGATGTCACGCAGGAGAGTGCTTTCAATGCTGTGTTTCTTTGCCGACTGTGGGCTTCTATGTCACATCTGAGTAGCCTAACCATGTTACTGTTTGGGGGTAAATCTCTCTTCTTTTTCTTCCATTTCATTTCAAGACCTCCAAAGGTAATTGGTTTCATTTCAATACACAGTAGAATAAATTTGAGATTTTAGTGGGATTGGGGACAGAAGCAATTTTCTGACCAGCTCTGTGCAGTAGTTGGTGCCCTGGGTATGCCCTAATGCTCCATGCAAATTCTTTGCCTGTCTTTAAGTCTCACCAATGGTGGTCTTTACGCTAGGAGAGTCTGAGAATTAGAAATTCTCTGATCTGTGGTGTCCTTGACAACTTTATCTAAGCACAGAAGAAATCCTGTGTTGTGACATATTGTCAGCTGGTGTTCATTCACCGCTTACTTTCTTTGCATTGTAAATCTTGTTTTTAGCTAATTTAAACCTCTCCAAAACTGAGGGTGCAACCAGTCCCTTTATTTATGATGGCAGTAAGGATTAAACTTCCTTATAGAACCAGGGAGCTAAAACAATAGCAGCCTCCACTCTGCTACAGATTCTGGGGATTGAAAAGTAGATGGTTGAAAAAGTAATCTAAACTTTTAGGAAGCAGCCAGGTTGATTTCCAGCTGTAATGGGATTCATCGGGGCTAGTTTTGAGATCTTGGAAAAATGTGTGTTAGTTCAGTAACTCTTTAGTTTATAAAACAAAGTTTGGCAAACTCCAAAAAATGCAAGACCAGTTGGCTATGTAAATTTGTAAACGGAGGCTGGATTACTTTGATTTATTTATAGGTAACCATAAGGTGTTTTCTAAATAAAAAATGAGCAAAGAAGTGACAATACAACCTTCAGTGTGACAGAAGCCAAGTCTCCCTTGTCCTTTGCAGCCTGCTGTCTGGTTTTGGGGTTTTATTTATTTTATTAAATAAGAAATTATATACCTGATTTGATACCCTTTTTCCCAGCAGCCTTTGGTTCACAAGTCACATTTCAGAATACTAATTAGATAGGGAAGCTAGCAAATTGTTGCTAGTTAGTTTAGTTAGCATTAGTCACACAGCTGTGCAAGAGTTTTTTTAAGGGATAGTGTTTTGAGATTTACATCTCTATTTAGAACATTATTTCTATTTTTTTATGGTAGTTCCTGAGGCTCTAATTTTTGTCAGGCTGTAAGCAAGAAAGTCAGTCTTGTTTTAGTAGTCATTTCACAAAAAGAAAATTGCTGCCTTAAAGAATGAATGATGTGTTACCCATTTTTTTCTGGTAGATGATTTAACTTGAAAGGGATTAATTTATAATAGTTGAGTAGTACCCAGGTTTCTCATATCCTTGATCCTTCTTATCTGTTCCAAGTGCACATTAGCAAATAAAAGTGTCTGATCTATTGCATCATGTCAGATGATGTTCATGCATTCTTGGCTTGCTTTATGATGTGAGATAGTTCAACTTCTCTGACACTGGCATATGCAGAAGACAAAGAGGTGGAGAATGAAACCATGAAGGGGTGTGGAGTGACTATGAAGAAGAAGGAAAATGGGTTGTTTCCATTCAGAACAAGGTCTCATCAAAGTATCAAAAATCCTCTTCAGGTTGTGGAAGTCACTGATGCAGTGCTTTTAGTTTTATGAACTGAAATGTCTGGTTGGCCCTATCTGCAGTTTACTTATCGCTAGAGGTTTAAGGAAGGGAGACACTACTTGAATTCCAAGATATCTAACATTGCAATTTTTACTGTTACTTGTATGCGTTATGTTACTGTCTGAGGGCCAAAGATCCATTATCTTAGTGTTATACAAACAGTAACAAATTACGATTGTTATCTAAATGATTCCACTGTCTGTGATGGACACAGGTTCAGCTGCGTTTTGAGGTGGTTTTATTTTTTTGCACAGAAGCCAGATGTCTACATAACCTTTCCCAGGCAGAGGTCAGCCAAACAGCAGATATTCAAATATTACTGTCATTGGCAAGTTTCTTGTTGGGTGCTGGAGGCAAATGTGTATTCTCGTGGATTATATGTCGATACAAGCATTTGTACTATTTGATACTGCCCGTTCATTTACCGTAGCGGATAAGACAATAGAAAGAACATTGAGAATATTCTGTGGCTGGTAAGTCTTCAAGACTTACATAGACCTACACAATGCAAGTTTTGGTTAATGTGTACACAGCTCCTTTAATTTAGTCAATATGAATTTAGTCATTGCAAGCGTGTGGCCATGATGACTGAGCATAATCTTATATACCATAACATGTGTATTCTTTGATTTTAGGCATTTGAAACTCCAGGTGTGCTCTTGGAAGGACTCATTTCCAAGTCCTGCACAGTTTTTACTGATTGGTTGTAAATCATGCATGAAAGAGGGAAGAGGATTCACTTGTTGGATGCATATAGCTGGAGCTGGGTTACTTGTGTGGCAGTTCAATGCTTCCTTGGGTAGTTATACTAAAACCAAACTGGGGAAAGTCATAAGATATTTCCAACAGGACAGTCAGATACTAAAAAACCGTTTCGTTTTTATGAATATCGTAACATGTACATTTGTAACCTAATCAGGGCAGTTTCTTAGATGTTTTAGTTGAGGCTTCGGGTTTTGGATATTCTTAATAAAATAAATTTCTATAGAAAAATAACAGTGGTCATAGGCATAATGCCAGCAGAAAAGGTATGCCTTATAAATAATCCTTGGTGTTTATGTTTAAGTAAACTAATCAAATCTTCCTTTAAAATAGTACCGAGAGCAGACATGAGTCCCTATAATGAAATTCAGGAAAAAGCTATTTGTCCTCTGATTTAAGATTCTATATGTAACTCTTTACCTAATCATGAATTTAACCAAAAGGTAATTATTTTTACATTAAAGAGTCTTTTAATTTTGCTGGAGTCCTGTACTTGCATGTTAAAAATAGATACTTTTAGAAAATAGTGACCTCTTTAGTAGTTTGTTGAATGCTTAAATAATTCTAAATTCTGAATGATTTTGAGGCTGCCAGCATAGTACCTTTTATAATTATGACCCAACTTCTTGCTATACTTTTTTTTCTTTTTTGGAAGCCAATTGCTGTATTTTAAGATAGTGATGTTCGCACTACAGCTTGGGTTAATTTCTTCTTCAATTCACATCTTTTAGCAATTAAGGGAATCTCCAACACTGTCACTGACATGTGAAAGGATAACACCATCTGTTGACCTTGAGAACCTGAATTGTATTTCTTGATGTCCAGCCTGTGATTGTGACTTTTTTCCTGGTTTAATGTAAAATTCTAAGTGATGACTCTGATGTTTACACATACTATGGATTTTATTATTAAGCAGCAGTGCATAATAACAATAACAAGTGTAAATGTGGGATAATAACTTTCAGAAGATAAACTGATTCAATGAATGTTACTGGTATTAATGAGCAGTATGCCTGAGCTTCCTAGCTGTAATTGTACAGCAGATTATGAGCTCAATTGAAGCATATAATAATCTTGTCCATGGAAGGCAACTGCAAAGGACACAGCAACCAGATACCATAGTATTCCTTTAAAGGGAATTTATTTGTTAGGAACACTGCATAAATCATCTGTTATTTCATGTGCTCCTGGGCCAGTGTTCACATTTGTCTCCTGTCCTGCTTCCTTCTATGCTCAGACCAAGCATACTCCTTGAAAGCTGTTTCCGTTTCTTTTGGGTTGTATTCACCTCCTCTTCCCTGTTTCACCGTGTTCCAGCAAAACCTTTGTTGCGGTGTTCACAAACCATCCTAAAATATTTTTTCTGTCTTCAAGGTCTTCTGTGAAGCTAGCCTATGAGGAACAGAGCTTGTCAAAGTGTGTATGCTGCAAGAGATAGTCCACAGAGCATGTGATGTGGGATGCACATACAGAATTACGTTAAATCTTTAGGATGGTAAGGCTGTAACTAAACTCTTGGTGAGATGGGAATTGAAAAATACTATTGTTGTGTCCTGGACTATTTTGGCAGAAACTTACAGCTTCACAGACACCCCATTAATTTGAATTTTACTTCTTCTAAAGGAACAATATAGAGTGAAATTCTGTTTTCAATGAATTGAGTGGCAAAGTTTCAAGGAGTTCTTTGATTAGTGGGAGCTTTGCCTGAACTTCAGTGGAATCAGAATTTCACTCTTCATTTTTACTGCTTTTCATATTGAAGGATTCCACAGTGATTGTTACTAGATATGCTGAGATACTGGTGAGATACAACAGTTTTATTTTTTGTGCTAGAAGGTAAAACCTAGTAGCTCACATCAATATATAGAATAATTTAAAAAATACTCTTAATTTCCTGTCTTGAAACTTATGAGAGATGCTTTTAGTACAGTTCTTCAGCTATTTCCCATTGATACCGAAGAACAGCATCCAAGTCCTGCCAACACAAACAAATGAGATCCTTAATTATGATGTATATCAGGCTTCTTCTGAAAAGAAACATCTGCAGTAGCATAGTGGTCAATGGATTTGGTGTGTAATTTCCACTGAGCTGTTAGGAATTGCAGGGTTTTATAGGAGAAGGTACAAGAGGTGTAAACATGGAATAATGGATCCTGAAGCTGGAAACAAAAATAATTTGTACTCTGTTACAAGTTGCTTCTGTCTGTGTACTTTTTAAAATGTAGCGGGCTCTAGATGTTCTTGACTTAAGAGTTAGGAAAGTTTCACAGCTGCAGGGTTTGCCTGCACACCTGTGGCTGAAAATGGTCTAATTTGCAGAAATGTGGAGGGAACGGTGCACTCAGCATCACTGAGCTAATAAATCAGATTCCTTGGCTCTTTCTTTTGAGCAGATAGGTGGTTGTTTCTGTCCCAGATCTCCTTCTTGAAGCAGAAGGGCTGGCAATCAGCTCCAGTTGTAACTTCACTAAAATAGTCCTCAAAATTGAAAGTTTTAATGAATTTGTTTCCCTGACTTATTCACTGCCTGTACAACCTTGCGTTTGCTGACAGCGAGAGGTTAAAACCGCTAACTGTCTCATGGTGTGGTTAGCACAAAGTGAGACTGAAGGTGTTCCGGTTTTCTGCTGAGAGTGAAGAGAGAGCAAGGCAGCTACATTTCGTTCACTTGTAATCCTGTAGCAACTGCAGAGTTTTTTCAGAAGGTACACGATTTGTACCTTCTTTACTATTACAGGTTTGAGCGTTGCAGCTTCCTTGTCTAAAATTATACTTAGCCAAATAACAACTGTACATTTGTTGAACTCTTTTAAACTTAACATATCAAGCAAGATAATGTGTACAAATTCCTGCTTGAAATTTCTTTTTGAATCTGTGAGATAGGTAGGTAGCAAAAGATGTATCTGAGTATGCCAGTTTCTATATCTATTTTCTGGCACTTTGGGACACTTTTGGTGTTCTCTGGAAAACTTTGAGTAGTTCAGAAAATAGATTCGTAGAACTATGCACTGTATGAACATTTTTTCTGTTTCTTCTTTTAGAATAAAATGTTACAAAACCCAGTGATTTTCATAAACAAAAATATTAATAAATATTGGTCAGCTCTATGGGGTTTTTTGATTCTTTTGGCGTCCAGCTACATAGTTCATGTAATTTGGCTTAATAAATTGTAACAGTTACGTAAGAGTCCCTGTCCAAAAAGAAACTCTAGTGTGGAAATTACTTATCTTACAATACAGTTCCTGGAAGCACTTGTCTGGGTTTATCTCAGGGTATTAGATACGATCTGTAACTTGATTAAATTATTCATTGTATTTGAAAGCTTTCAAGCACTTCAATCTGAAGTGTATACATGCAGCATGGTATGTCAAACACACATTTGTTGCCACTGGCTTGGAAAATATTAATATCTTTATTTTCTGAGGAATGCCTGTATAGGTCATAATACCAGTTCATTTGGAGTCTGCCTGTTTTTGTGTTGCTTGCTACCTTATTAAATTGTTAAATTAACGTATGAGAATAATACATGTAATATTGTGCAAATGTGTGGTATTCTATTGCTCTCTTACTGCAATAGCGTCTAACTGTAATAGGACATTATCACAATGGGGGAAAAGTACTTAGAGTAGAAATTACATGTTTGTTGATGTGTTATATTGTCACATTTGTACCTTATTATACAATTATTATATTGTACATATTTGTGTGCAAAATCAAATGTTTTTAAGTCGAGTTACAAAATTCTCATTGGCTTTGGTGGTGCATATTCAGTGCAGTGGTGCAGAATTCAAAAACTAATATAACCTGGAATGCAAGAGGTAATATTATGTGAGTAGTGGTAGTGGTAATACAACAACTCTTTCATGGTGAATTTAGCTAATGTGAAATTGTTTCACGGAACGGTTAGGTTTTAATAGAAGACCCATAAGAATAAATGGGCTTTGGAAGGTTTTACACAATATGTAGGCTGCTGCTTTGCCAGATAAAAGTAGTTGCTGTTGCAGCTTATGATGTTTTCAATAACAGCTCAATTAATACTATACATGCCATCTTTTAAAGGGTTTTTCATGACAACTGTGAGAGACAACTGTACGAACTACAACTTGCTAATCAAGTTTCTTCAAATGAAGAATGCTAAATGACTGTCCTGAACTGTAGTTTTTGAATGTCAGGCATCTGTAAAATGAAGTTCTTCCTCAAGTCTTGACGAATAGAGTACTTCATTAAATAGCTGAAATAGCTTTAAGCATGAAAATACACTAATACTAAGAAGCTCTTTATCTGTAATTAATCATATAAGATGGTATTAAACATCATTGGAAGAAATTAAAAGCCTTGAATAGAACTTCATCTCAAATCATGCTGGAACAACCATAGAAATGTTTGCAAATTTTAGATCCTTGTCATTGTCATCTGGAGTTTCACAGGAGAGGAAAATTTATGTAACTTGAATAAATATGAGAGTTTGAATACACAAGAAGTAGTTAAGTGGCAAATTCACAAGTAAAACCCTGGCCAAGGTTGGAAGTTTTCTACTATAAAAAGAGCAGGACTTCAGCCTCACCTGTATTTATGGTTCCAAAAAGCGTGTTGTTGCAAATCCAGAGTTATGACTTCAAGTTCCTCATGAATCTGCAGTAAAGCCCAGTGCCAGTCGAACCAATTCTGTACTGGCCACTGGAATCTAAGACTGGTGCTGACGTGGGGTTAATCGCACCGCTTTCTTGGATTACTGCATTCACCATGCCTTAAATAATCCTAGTCCTTAGGCCACCTTGGTTTGTCAAGGAAAGAGGATAATGTTAGAACATGCAAATTTTATAGTTTTATAGTAGTCATGAGTAAAATTAATGCTGGAAGTTAGAAGCTTCCAGCCACTTAAGAAGTTCAAGAGCAGTGTTCTTGACATGATAGTGGTGGCAAGATGGAAAGGTTGTTCTGAGGATGGAGCGTGACAATTTTGTCCATGACAAGATAGGAAAATTCCTGGACATTGAAAATTGAGTTTATGATAGGAATTTTTGGTTATAGGGTGTGTTGGTATATCTCAGTAGAACTGAAAGAGGGTATACTGTTGTTTGATTCTGCCTTGCCTAATTATATGAATCTCAAGCTGTTGGGCTTCTGGTGGTCACCTCTGAAAGCTGGAAAAAAATCTTTTTTATCTTTGAAACATATTTTTGTTTCTGTTCCCCCCCCCCTTCCTAAAATTTGACAAATGTCACAGTTAGAAACACAATGTACCCAAACTATAGTTGCACTGTTTAAGTCTTTCAGACCGTTCAGGTGTACCATATATGTATATGGTAGCTGTTAAACTGATTGATGTTTCTGGGGTTGGGGAGTGTTTTTAGCCCTGACTGCACTGGCAGGGATACGATCTAGGACAGGACCATCCAGGATGGGAGAGGTGATATTTTTTTTTTTTTAACCTGTCTAGGCTGTCACAGATACTTAGGCTATCTTTGATTCCCTCCATCTCTCTGATACCTGTTTTTGGTACTTTAGAGGTGTTGGTTTTGCAAAATTTCAGTGCCTCTTTCTTTTTTATCACCTTCCTGAAAATACTTTATCCTAGAAACTTCTATTAAATTAAAGAGTGGTTGTTCAAACAAGTAGGCAAAGGACTACCATGTGTTTTATCTGAAGAGGATCAGAGTGATCCCAGTTTAAGGTATACTGTCTTATCTCTGCTGTTACCCAAGTGTAAGTACATCTCTGCTCAGTTCTTGAATTCAGCTAGACTGCAGAGAGAACTGCTGCAATTGTGCTCTTCACTAGAAGACACTCCAAAGTCCTTTCTTTCGCATTTTCATCTAATTTTTGGAGAACTGTGACACATGCGGCTCCCATGGATGTTGTGGTGTAGCCCATTAGCAGAAGAACCCGCTACTTCTCCCAGACATGATTAACCAGCCAGCCAGCAACCTCTGCTGTGAGATGATGGTCCCAGAGGTGGTGGGGTCTGGAAGGGCTCCTCTTGAGAACAGGCTTGAGTAGGCAGTGCTGAGGTGAGAGATGCAGCTGTGAGATACAGTTGTGGAGAGAAAATGGTGAGGTACAGCCTGGTCTAGTAGGAAGGTGGTATGGAAAAAAAATTTTGTCTGCTTACCAGGATGTCTCTAGGCCAAGACCCTGGAGATGATGGACTGTGGAGACGGAGAACCAGACTTGTATTGGTGGAGAGAAGGGCTCTTGTGCCAGACCTGGCTGTGGTAGGTGACAAGAGCTACCTTTTTATGTTCCCTTTGACACATAAAAATGTGTGATAATACAAACCTGATGAAAATATGGTGTATCATTTGTGTTAATGGTAATTTAAATGTTAAATGCTCAAAGCATTAATTGATGTAATAGTTGGTGATAGGTGGTATTTTGAATTATGGATGCATAGATACTTACTCTTACAGTAGGACTTCTCTTTTGTTAAAAATGAAAAATATCTTTATGTTGTTACGATCATTTAGTCACAGGTATGTTTTTCTGCTTTTTGTTTTTAATTTGACGCAGATATTGCATGAAATTCAGTTGATTCAGTCCTTTGTGTGTGTGGAGATATGAGTGGTATGAAGTTTGGTTCAAAACGACATGACACTGTAGCCAGAAAATTGTGTTTCATCTGGAGAATGCCATTTAAAAGGAAAGATTTCACAGGATGCCACACAGATGCTGCTGTTGTGTGTATCTGATAAGACCTATGAATTTCATGCAAGAGATATGTTTTTCTTCTGTTCGCTGTTGAACTGCCTACATGAAGCATGTCCTTAATATTTAACAGATTTTACTACTTTTTTTTTTTCAGTGTGGTACAGAATTCAGACATTGCTATGCCATAATACTTGCTTCCGATCAGAACTTCCCTTAGATTCCTTACCCAGACTGTACTGTGAACCACCACTACATTTGCATTTAGTATTCCTCACGTCCAGGGTTTCAGATAGCTGCTACCTCTTGCTTGGATCGGCTAACGTAATGTGGAGGCCATGGTCTTCTTTCCATTTTACTTTGCTAAGAATTTCCCATATTCATACGTTAAAAATTTGTCTTGAAAAGCAATCCCTCATAAGTGTGTGTATTTTTCCCATGTGCCATGTTTGTTAACAGATTACAAGAAGCAATACCAGATGTAAAAGGTCCTATGAAATGCACTTCTTTTGAATACCAATTCCTTGGAGCTAGCGCTTTGGTGTATATTCAGAGCTCTGTCAGCTTATCTTTTTCTGTGGTAGCTAGTGAGCCATTGATCTCAGCCTTTATATCTTGTCTCTCCCTTGCAGAACGAGTGGGACAGCGACTGATATTTTGTATTGTATAATCTTTTCATTATAGCTGCAGCAACACAGTCTAATTGGCAGCCAGAAGCCTCACAAAGTTAGTCTTTCTGTCACCTTTCCCTCATTTTTGAAAATTTTTCTGTCTTTTAAAGGAGTGCAGTTTTGCTTCTCTAAAGACAGTGCTTCCATGTTAATGAGGAGAAGAGCCTTTCTGCAGTATATATGGCCTCCGCAGCGCTGCTGTGAAAATCATGTATAACTTCTTGGCATCTGTGCCCTGGAGACCAGGTTCAGCTGACTTCAATGTAGGCACCGTGCCATCTGACCAGATGGGTATTAATGTGAGCATTGGATGTAGATGTTACAAATGTGATTCTCAGTTCCAAACGTTGTCTGCCCTGTACTTCTACCTCTGGGTGTAAAGGATTTGTTGTAAATCCAGCTCAGTGAAGAGTTAGCTTTACAATATTAGAAATTTAAAGTCTTGGATCAACTGTGTCATTTGCAATGTTGGATAAGGGTGTGAAGATGCTCAGAGGAACCTGCTTATATTTTTGGAGGAGCTCCCACGACAAGCAGATGAAATAAAGCATCTGTGGTGTTTACCGCTTTCATATGAATAAGTTATATTGTGAAGCTACCGTGGAAGAAAAGAATGGTTTTGCTTTTTTCTGTGACCACAAATAGGGGTGGCAATTCATTGGGAATCTGATGAACTTCATTCAGCTCACCAGAGTTGTCTGTTCCCTTGAGTAACATGATAGTTATTTAGGGTGAAAGCTGCTTTTCTCTGCTTGCCCGTCTAGTCCTGTAGTTTTCTTATATGCCAGATGCTTTCCTAGTCCTTGCTGACAATGTGTTTTTTTGCTTGTAATGTTCTAAGAAGTCTATTGAATTCTTCCAAGTCTTCTTCTAGGTCCTACCAAACTTAATTTCCTCTCTCCTGCCAGGGTTTTTATAAGCCCCACTGTGTTCTCAACGTTTTTTTCAGGAGCTACCTGCTGCTTCCATTCTGCATCCTAACTCGAGGTGTAACAAGACACCCTGAGTGATCTGATTAGAGTTGCCCAATGATTAGCATTGAATTCTGAAATGAAGAAACATCTGTGGGAAAACAAATGATGGCATCACCAGTCGTACACTGTGACTCAGGGAAAAACGTGGAGATGTGAAGTGACTGTGGGCCCTTTTACAGTCATGTAGAGAGAGGCTGTGTTGGAAGTCAGATGCGGGGCCTATCTCTCACGTTCTCTGCAGTGTGGAGGATATGACCTAAATCCTATTCGTTTTCTCTTTTTATAACACAAAGAGATTAGAATATGTATTTATACTGGAAGTCAGCTCTGTTTCCACATGATCAGATTATTTATCTTTTACATCCTGCCAAAAGTGAACAGAATGCCATTTGTTTGTTTATTTGGCGTTTCTGAACTATCTTTTAAAATAATTTCTTTTGGGAAGAAATATCCCCCAAATTGTTAGTTTTCTTACAGCATGTCTAGTCCAGATAATTTCAACAAAAAGTTGATGTTAGCGGGATCATCCACTGAGGTCTTGGCTCTCGTTCAGTCTGTACAGATGTTCTTTTAGACTTTTATCCTGTCTAGATAATAGGAAGCATGCCTAGTAAGCAACTGTGGAGCATGTTAGCATAATTAATGTAATTCACAGTACCTCAGCATTCAGCCTGGGGTTGCGGACTCTAAAAATAGAACAACAGATTCAGCACACCTTAATCCTACCTGCTTGTTAGTCGTTATCTTCTTAATAAGCAACTAGCAACTACCTTTTTTTTGTAGAGAATCTTTCATTCAAATGGTTTTTCTGTTCATTTGGGAATGAGTCTGGGGCTTTGTCCATCTTCTTTACTCAAGTGTTGTGGATGTGTGTGCTGATAGTAAAACAATCATACTTAGATGCAGTTTTTAGCATTTCTTTTTTAGTTTATGTAAACTTGGAACAGAGGAACAGATGTTGCTTAGTTAGGAATAAATTAAGTAGGTGCGATGCTGTGATTCTTTTTAAATTTTCAGTTCAGTTTCTCCTTGGGCAAGTATATTTGATAAGGGTGAGATTATCTTCTCTCCTTAAGGATATACAGGTTGTAGGGGAAGATCCAGAGAGTTTGCGCTCCTGGCAGGCATCCTTTCACCCATACTGTGGATCTTCAGAGGCAGCATACAGTGTTATTATTATGCTTTTGGCTTTTGCTAAGACAAAAAGATTTACGTATGTTGAAGTGAAAATAGTACGTAAGGATGGCAATCAAAAATACTTCTGGCAATAGGTTGGGAAACCAGCAACTTGAGTTTAATTTCCGCAACTGCCAGAGATAACTTATAATTTTAGGAAGTAACTTAAGGCCGTATTCTCAGTTGCACCTTGCCTATTTAATTTTATAGTTTCTTGGTCCTAGTATGCCTCAGTGTTCAAAACAGAGAGGGTATGGCTTCCTTTGTCTCTTTCTACATTCTGTACAAACACATACACGGTCTAACAAGCTCTCAAGCTTGTTTTTAACCTCTAGATCAAACAGTAATACAAATAGCCTACTAATAAAAGGATAAGAAATGGAGGAAAAAAATGATATAGCATTTATGGAAATAGCAACAAGGCTGAGAGGACAACAAAAACTTTTTAGAATAATTGTGGGTAAGATCTGCAAGAGCAGTTCGTCATCTACAGATACATATGTCCTGTTCACTCCACCTGTTTTTTTTTGAAAATAGGACTTAGACATCTAAATCACTTAAGCATTCTTCAAAATTTAATTGATTTATAAATAAGGATTAATATACTGGTAACAGAGCAGCTGGAGTTAAGAAATGCAACAGAAGACAGTGAAATCAGTACCTTAGAATTCCAAGATAAGTTTATTACATGTGCTAATGATATATATAAAATTAAAACCTTTATATGTTTAGAAATTATATTTGCTAAAATATGATTGGCTCTTCATGACTTTAAATAATTTGACTTTGTTTTCCCTTGTTTATGCATCTTTCTGTCAGTGATGTACTGCTTGAAAGAAGGATGAAGATAACCTGGGGATGAAAAATTTTGGTGGTTTCTGAAGTTTATGTGACTTAAGTTCCGCATTTGGAGATTTTATGGTTTAATCTGAGAGATAAATGAGAGCTGCTCTGAAAAAGTATCAGTTGGTGGTGGTGTTTCTGGAGTGTGATTCCCGATGTAGCTAATGTTAGTTCATCTGCTTTTAAAAATTCACACAGAAATCTTGTTAGGGCCTTCAGAGTCCTCTGAAACCACAGAGGGGGAGGGGGGGAGAGAAAAATACCTTGTCTGGAGTTGAACACTCTTCTGGATATGCAAATATATCTTGATTTACAAGGCTGAGAGTGGTAGTGATTACCTAAACACTCCATTGCTGAGCTGCAGGAATTTGTGACTGGCAAATTGGGACATCTTTCAGGACATTATAAATACTCACATTCTGAAAATTGAGCCCATTTCAGCTTCTCCTGTAGGCTCCCAATGTATGAGCCATCCAAAATCATTAGCTGCTTTTGAAAAGCTTTCCCT
>NW_010518409.1:40774-55357 GCF_000687285.1 Phaethon lepturus
ATAATATGGTTTTACATGGCACGTAAAGCTCCATACTTGCTGTTACTTGCTTCTAATACATTGAGTTACAAGTTAGAATTTGACCATTAGGTCCTTTGTCTGTTTTTCTCAGTTCGTACATACTACCATCAGTGCCAGAGCACCATAGCTTTGACCTGCCTCCAGTTGAAGATTAAGAAATGTCTGGGTATTTATAACCAGCAAACACAAATCTTGTCTTTTTATGTAGCCGTAGCTACACACAAACATACTTTAATATAATTTTGTTGATTTTGAATATAGCTATCTGGTCTTTGCATCAGTCAGCAAAACTGGAGATGTCAGGTCTAGTCTAAAGCAATTCAGCAGTAAAGACTGCAAAGGCAAAACTTCAATTAGATTAATGGATTGCATTTATTTTCATAGCACTATTACACATAAGTGAAGTTAGGTTAAAATTTGTACAAGAAGGTATGGTTCAATGATAACCACTCAAATGTCAAAAGGATTTCATGCACAGACAAGTTACATTTAATACACATTTTATGGTGCAATTAGTTCCTAAATATGTGAATATGATCACCTGACAAACTTTATACATTGGCATCTTCTTGTCTTGGCATATTTTTGTTTTAAAGCCTGACTCACGTTCCCATGAAAATTGGAGTTTCTTTTATTCCACTATTTTGCTTCATGGGAAGCTACCAGCTCCTTGGATCCTGTCTTGCTGAAAGTTCTTACACAAATTATGTTCTAAAGCTTTTAAAATCTTGAACACACCCATAGTACCCCATAATGAGCTATCCTCATATGCAGAAAGTATCGCTGCCATTATTCAAAGTCAGAAAAAGAATAACACCCTTGGAAGGTTGATTTTAAATATTGCACTATTTTTTGTTGTCTGGATGCATGTGATTAAAACTGTTTAAAAACGAGAAGTTGTCACCAAGCAGCATGAGTCCAGAGAACTGCTATCTCCTACATATTTCTTGAGTTCCCAAGTAACAAAAAAAATTCTGAGTATCCAAATTGCACAGTATCATGGCACACTGACCCAGCATGAAAGAGCAGCCTCTGGAGCTGAGGCCACCTCCACTGCAGGTACTCACCAGGCACAGTGGAGTGGCTTGGCTGCCCTGAAAAACATAAGCCTGATGACAGGCAGCAGGATGTTTCTGTCAGAAACCAACTGTTGTGACAGAGCATGTGGGAAAGGAGCTGTGAGAGCTCTGGTTTCTGGGGCATTTAAGGCTTATCTTCTCCTGGACTGTCTCGAGGGGTGCCTGCACTGATCCCGGCACTAGTGAGCAGCGTGCTGAAGGTGCATCAGAAGTGGGTTGACTGCTGTCCCTGGATTGCTGCTCAGAAGCTACCCAGATACTCAGTGGCTTTGATGACATAGATGAAGTTACTGAAAAGGTAGTAGACTATTGTAGTTTGATAGTCATTTTGCTGCATTCTTTGCTCTCATGGGTTTGGTTGGTTGGTCCCTGGGAGTGTGCCTCAGAGCAGACAGTTTCTGTGTTTCATTGAGGGAACTCAGGACTTGGCAGGTGTGGACTTGCTGTGCTGTGCAAAATACACTATTTGTGTTTTCTGGATGCTCTGAATGGTTTGAATACCTGAAGCTGTAGCATTAATTACAATTATGAAGTAACCTGAAAGGTAATTTTTTTTTTCTTTGGAGCTTTGGAAAGCTTATCTTGGCACAGTTGTCTTGTAAATGCATGAACTTGAGACCTCTCAAAAGACATGGCAGAATTGGTTTTGCTATGCGCTGCTGGAAGCCAGTGTTGCTGCAGTGCAGGTAGGGGATAAGGCAGGTGGTCACCTTGTTCAAGGGCTGAGTAAGGCTTGTTTCTCTACTGGTAGAAGAGAACATCTTGGAAGTGCTCTGACCTTTGAGAACCTTCAGAAAACTGGTTGCAAATACTAGTTAGCAGTGTGCTCCAGGAAATATTTAAGGAATCCTGTTGCCTTCACTCAACCTGCTATCCCAGTGGAGTCAGTAGTGAGTCTGTCTGAGCTGAAGAAAAACCTCTGGGATTTGATCCATCAAATTTGATCCATCAAATACTTAGTCATTGTAGTGTTTTTGAAGTATTTATTGTGCCACATACTGATTTGAAAAAATCGAAGAAGTTGTTTAGATGATCGTTGGGACAAAACCCTTTTTGTCTGGTTTTCTGGGATAATCTGCTCCTTCATAAAAGTAATGGTATTGTTGTTACGGGGCACTGTGCTTTTCAGTTCTGTTGTCCAACACTGGAGCCTGGAACAGTCACCTCCACTGAATAACAGATTTCCCAAGGGATGATGGGCAATCCGGTCAATTGGTAACAGGACTCCAGAGACATGATAGCTCTCAAATGCTGATCTCGACTGTAGTGAGTGGTTCTGTCTGATGGCTGTCTGGTCTTGGTGTGAATTGGGCAAGTCTGCTGTTTAAAAGAGAAAAATTCTTGCGATGGGTTATAACTGATAATCTTTTAAATTTCTTGACAGCAAACAGTTGAATTGTTCTGAGCGCAACAGCACGCTACAACTATATAAACTGCAGGTTCTGTAGAAGCACTAAAATTGGAGATTTGAACTACTTTTCTTTCCCTGTGACTCTGGCCAGAGCGGAGGCGTGTTGGTGAGGGAACACGCATGGCTCAGCTGTTCTTTGTGCAAGTGGAAAACATGATCCTGATTTGCACAAGCACAAAACTCACATCTGTAGACTTGCAAAGCAGCAACTGAAGTGGAGCTGCTGTTTCTGACAGCCAGCCGAGCCCTGCCGCCCTTTTCTAACTGGATGCATAACTTCGAGCGCTCAGCTCCTCTTTTATCTGCTTGCAACAAAATCTTTGTTGCGAGTTGAGCTTTTCTCTTTGTGCTAATATTTTCGACGCGTCTTTAGTCCTGTAATTGTGCCGCTAAGAAAGTTGACGTGTAGGTAATTAAGGAAAATACTGGGTTTTTTACATCTCTGTACGTTCCACTGCCAAAAGCCAGTGAATCCCTTTTTTTACCTTAGTGCACAAATTGTTTCTAATATGCAACACATTTTTAATTTAGCCCTCACATCCGTGTTATTACTATTTAAATGCCATAGCATCTCTGTGGCACCGTTTGATGTACTCTGGATAGGAAGGGAGGTCTGCTCAAGCAGTATCAGATGTAACTCCATATGGCATTGTTGTGTGAGGCTAAGATGCTTGCCAGTTCCAATTTGGAACATGACATTCAATGCAAATATATCATGATACAACTGCATTGCAAGGATTTGAGCTGATTGCTGTGCTCTGCTGCTTATAGGAGTATATGGTTACAGTGTTGAGGTTATGGAGTATGCTCTTGCATTCAGTGCGTAATGAGATAAAGGTGCTCTATATATTCAACTCTAGCTTCTTTATTCCTCTCTCTCATGAGTATGCAGTACACTAACCATCGTATGAATAGGTTAAAGGGTGCTTTGTTTGAAGGGTACAACCAAAAGACAACATTTTGGTGTTCTAATGATGTAATATTGTACATACCGCCTCTGGGGCAATGAAAAAGAAAAATATGTTAGGTTTCTGACTTGCCTGGGTCCCTGCTACCAGAGTGAGATCCTAAAGATCTGAACAAAGACAGAAGTGGTTCTGAAAGGGTGGGTGAGTGTAAGGAGACAATCTGTCTGTATATTTGGGGGTTTGAAATTAAGGCACTCTCTTACAAATATTGGCACCAGATGCTTCAGAGGGGACAGGTGGTTGGTGGGTTGTTATCTTCCTCTTCCTCCTTTTCGATAACCAACTAGTGTGCTACAGTGACGCAGGGGAGATCATGCTGTACTTTTGAAAGGCTAGGCATGCCTATGGTGATGTGCAATGCGGTACCTTTTCCTGCCCCTTCCTTGGTGCAGGCTCTGGTCTGCTGTCTTTTTCTGTACATTTGCAGTGATAGTTGCTTCCAACGGACCCGTGTAAATACTGTGTAATACTTTCATGCATCTGCTGGCATGCTATCATCTATGTTCTCTCATAGTGTTTTTCTGAGTTTGGTCCTCACACAGCTTGCATCTCAGCATCTTCATGGCTTCTTGGAAACATTGTCTTTAGCTTTCTATATTCTATAAATAATTTCTATATTTCCATGCACAGTTCATCCTGGAAATAAAATCCATATCAAAGATTATCTTAAGCTTTATGAAAAGAAAAATAAATCCCATAAATTTCAAGTAATGGCACAGTATACAGCTGAGCTAGAGATGTGAATATGCCCAGAATTGCTCATAATAGGATGGGAAAACCACATGCAGTAGCATGCTATATATACAGCAGAGCTTCTCCTAAAAAAGAAGGGATAAAAATAAAGGATCAGAAGTAAAACAATCACTTATGCTGTTATTAGTAGTGACAAGTCAAGTATATCAATAATTTAGAAGTCCCTGACAATTTTAGGATATTGCTTCTGTAAAGAAACATTACATTTTTGCTTGTTACATTAGAACTTCTTAACATTATTTTACATGTGAAAAAAAAATTCATGGTAAAGAAATGTCATGGCAGCACATGGGCATAGCAAGAACAGATGCTGATTAGGTCATCTTGTTAGTGACTTAAAAACGTCACTGAAGATGGGTACAGAACTGACAGCCTATGCTGGGGAACGTATCACTGGTAAGTTACACAAGCTGCTATGGAACAAGAAGTGTGGAGATTGAGAGATAAATCTGGGATCCTGGAAACTCTTATAGCAGGCTGAAAAACTGTTCTGTTGTCAATAACAGTCCAGAAGGCCTGAAATAAAATCCATTTTTCAGAGCTTGTTGGCAAGAGATTTTGAAAGAAATGTCTGACATTTTCAAGCTAGGTGCAGATCAAAAGGGCTATTAATCTGAAATCCACATGATAAAAAGTTCAATTCATGTGATAAAATATTTTAAATCCTTCTTAAGGGGAGTAAACTTGTTAGCAGATGCTGCTTGACACAGTTATGGTTGCAGAAACAGAGGTACAAACTTGGTGATTTGTGCGCTGACAGCTGCGTAGTCAAGTTGCAAGTAAACCAATATTGGACATGACTTGCAATATCTTTAAGTTCCTAATCATTTGCCACCTACAGGGTACGAGATGGCTCAGTTATTGTGTGTATGGAGCTATTAACAGAGATCCTGAGCTGGTATGCAAAACACCGTGTGAGAGGCTTTGTGTTAGAGGGTGGCAATGACACTAGATTTGAATGATTCGAAAAGGAAAGTTTTCCGTACAAAGGAGGATAATGGTACCAGAGGCGCCTGCAGCGCTGAGCTTTCAATAATTTGCAGTGACAATTCTTTTCTCTCATGCCTGTTTGTCAAACTTCGCTTACTCCAGCTGCCTGTTTGCTCAGGTGATATGTAAAAAATGAGGTTTGGTTTTTGTATCTATTGAAGGCTGTATATATGGTTGCCGGTTCAGTGTTGTGTCATGAAGGATGACACTCAGTTTTGCTTGCACTGTTTTGCATTGTGTTAATTACTGCTAATATTACTACTAATGTTAATAATTACTTTTAGTCTCTGCTCTGAAATTTTAAGCTAAGATTGCGGAGAACGTGTGATGAGCCTTAAAGATTGCAATATTTAAATAATTATGAGAGTTTTTATATGTGTTCTAGTTTTTAAGACTTACTTTTTTGTATTTTCAAGCTTTGGTCTTCCTGGCAGGGGCTTGAAGGGTAGAACTTAAAAAAAGGATATATGACTGAAAACTGAAATTTCCATGTAACTGTCTAGAGCCCAAGCATTTTAAAAACCCCACAAATGAAGCAATGCTGAATTGATCTTTGCACTTTCTCCCAAGTAACTACACTTGATTTGTCTGCATGGTGCTTTTTGTGCTCATTTTATAGCTGTGTCACTTTAAAGGCAGATACTTCAGGAATTGCATGTTGCTTGCTTTCTGAGTCCTACAACATGCTCATGAAAATGACCAATAGGCCTGATTTGCAACAGTTTTGGAGAAAGAACTGGTTCACTGAATACAATCCATGATGCCTCTGCAACCACAATTTTCTGAAGACTTTTTATGTCCGCTTCATTATTCGTTTCTATCGATTAATATGACCTGATCCCAGTTGATTTTATTTGTACATAGAATTTTCTTTTTTTCTACTGCCTCTTTCTTTCTTTGTGTCGATTTTGCATCTGCGGGGACAAAGCTCGGCTTAACATTACGTTAACTATTTATTCACAAAACTCACCTTTGGGAAGATTTTTGTCTATGCAGTCACTCTGACTAAAATTTCCTGTGCGAAACAAGGAATTTGCATTTCAGTTAAAGAGAACAGAATCTGTCTGTTTCGGTGTTCTCTGTTTTTCCCATCACCATGGTATCTTAGCACTTGCTAATTTTGCAGGCTGAAAAAGAGCAAGCCAGGTTTATTAAGGAAACAGAGACAGATCAAGCATTTATTTGATGATACAGTACAGTTTAAGAATCCCCACATGATAGACCTCTTGATAAAAATGTGTGTAAATGCATTAACCCTGAGTATGGAGCTAATGTAGGTGTGAGTTAAGACAGACTCACCTATAGCATTCTTCTCTGAATGATGTTCTTCTGCAGGGGTGGTGTGTGGCATCCTGCACAGCCAGCGAGCAGTGGGAAATCAGTGTAGCTTGGAGTTGTGCTTTTACACGGTATCATCCTGAAAATAAATACATGTATAAGCCACCTGCAAGTGTCCCCTGCTGAAACTCCTCTGCCACATTTTCATCAAAGAGCAGCCCTGGGTTTGGCAAGAAGTAGGTATGCCATCGAAGTTGCCATTGTATCAGCTGAACCATTAGGGTTTCTTGACACTGCTGCCCATCTCTCCCATCCTCTTCTTTTTAGGGAGAGACAGTGGCTGTGAAGAGCAGGTATTATAAAGGACGTCAAAATCTTGCTGATGTATCAGAGTATTTGAGAATTACGCATGCCTAATGCAAAAGACAAGGAGTTGAGTTTCTTGTTTAAAAAGAAAATGGGCAGGTTGAAAAGGACATGGATTAAACCCAAACCTGTACATGATTGTTTGTACACTCTTTAGTGTGATTAGTCATCTTACTGCAGTGCCTCCATGGGTCATTCATAGAGACTTCTAGTATTTTTAAGTGTTACTTGCAAATGAAATAATGTAAACACCAAAATGCACAAAACTTAGCAAGAATTTTCTACTCTGAATTTGTCTAAGATGAATTTTCTTTTTCCATTGCTTTGTCACTGTCTTAGCCCCTGCTTTGAACTGGGAAAGTTGTAGCATTGTAACGAGTGGGTTAGCCAGTTACATAATAATTTTACTGTAATGGTTTATGAAAAAGTGAGGTACAGTAGGAATGATGGAAAACGAAATAGACGTTGAAGAAGATGAGTTAAAAAAGATGCATTTCTAACACTTAACCTGATTTTAAAAAGAATTGGGTAGGGGAAACAAACTCGTGGTCATAAAATGAGGAAAAACATCAGCTAACTTGAAGAGTTAAAGTTAAATAAAACTTTTAACATGTAGCTTAATTATATGATACAGTGCTTGGAAACAATACAGGAGTCCAGACACACTGCATGGAAAAACCAAATTCTCCTCGTTGCATTTGCAAGCAATATCAACTTCAGGACTGGTTGGCAGACTACTTCTTTATGCCTTGGTATTTCAGACCATTAAAAATCCTTGCTTCAGGACTTTCTTCAGTATTTGTAACCATCATCCTTCCAGAGATTCCCCAATCTTTTAAATAACCCAGATTGTTATGTAAACAGGGACTTTCTTCAGCAGTGACTGTTAGATCTATTTCACTGTTGATATGCTGGGACTATATTTTTCTACCATAGAAAACATGTAGTTTTGACTGTTTTCATTATGGTAGATAAATTTAGATGATACTCAGAATAGTACAGGTGGCAAAATTTTATTTAAAGCAAATTCTGGAAAGTGGGTTTTAGTTTCCTCTAGGGACATTTGCAAATTCATGTGACATCTGTAATACCGTTTATGCAAGTCTCATCTCTAGAGCAAAGAGGATTTGTATTGTAGTTGTGACTTGTTACGAGATTTGTAATAGCAACAGTCTAAGTGAAACTGGATCAGATTGGATAGCTCACAGAGGGAGCTCACTTTCTGCATGATGATTTCCTTTAGTCTTTGACTGTTCTGCGGAAAACTGGTGTTGGCAACTGGAAAAATGGTGGCTTTTCCTTTGGTATGGCTTTCCTTTTGCAGGCTTTGGCACTGCAGAGGAAGGGAAGTTGGGAAGCTGACACTGTAGAGGGTGGAAGTAGAGAAGTGGGTGAGAGATTCCCTGTCTAGCATGTGCAATGCTCCTAATTCTCCTTTTGTGTAGGAATCCCACTTAGTGAAAGATAGCCAGAACTGGGATGTAGGATGTTTGTAGCGTCCTGCTACAAACTGTGATGTGAAAATAAAAACTTCATGCAGTGAGTTGGGAACCTACAGTTTGATGCACAATGCGAGGTTATATGACACTAAGCAAGTCTGCTTAGGGGTTGCTGTAATACAGGCAGTAAAATAATAAACATAGTTAAGCAAAATAGCTCATAGAAATAAGCAGAATAGAGCTTTAATTCAGTGGCTTTCCCCGCCAACTCAAGTGTAGGTTACCTACTCCACAGGAAGCTGCACTATTTATGTCTCTGATTTAATACAATGTTCAGGTACCATAATGATGAACACACATAAAAGCATATATACATTAACAAGGGGCATTAAACTTTGTGAGAGGGAAATCGAAGAGGATTGTCTAAGCATTGAGCATTCTTTTACAAATGTACAAGCTTCGTTCTGCATGACCTTTTTTATTGCTAGCCTCAAATAAAAGAATGGAGCTTATACTTTATCCTTTGGGCTGATGGAGCTGAAGTGCAGATAACCAAAAAATATTCTATTATGCTATCAAAGGAACTTGGGCCTTGACTAAATGAAAAGATAAGGCCTTTCATGTGAGCCTTATCTGTAGGTTTCTGTATCTTCTTCATCAGTTGCAATAGCTTCTGAATAAAATGAATGGAGAACATTTTTACTGATTCTAGTAAGTAATGCATCTCTTGGCTCTTAAAGAAGTGGCAATATGCTAGTTAAATACGAATAACAAAAGAGGTTTTGTCAAGCATGTTCACTGTCTACAGTCCGAGTCTCTGTTGCCAGGGAGAAAGACTCAAACTAAAATTTTAGGACTGCAGGAGGAGGTATGTTCAGCAAGGTACTGTAATTCTGAGTATTCTTTTCTTCGAGGTTTCAGTTGTTAGAAAAAAGGTTCAGTCTCTTGTAAACTGCACTGACTTCAAGAGGACCAGCTTCAGGTGGTATTAGAGGTGGGAATGCAGGTGTTCCCTGGCCCTGTGAAGCTGCTGACAAAAGGGGATAGCAGCAGTAATGGGCATAAAGAAGCTGGTTTCTTATTAACAGCTGCTTCTCTTCGTCTTGATGGTGGCTAAAGACAAGCCAGGGAAGGGTGTGAGAAAGGGTATGCCACGCACGCCAGGGGTGCTCCTGCTCCTGTAGTGCTAGACCTCAGAGCGCACTGGAGATTGGTGGCAGATGGAGGTGTTCCAGATTTCAGAAAAGTCACTTTAGGGATCCTGTTCCTTCTTAAAAGTCAGTTCATAGTTACGCATTTGAGGCTTCTTAGGCTAGGCTTCTGACAAAGAAGTTAGTCAAATAAAACAGGGTTATTTGCAAAGAAAAAGGGTAAACACCATTAGGAGTGTCTACAGCAGTAGCAGCAGCATGTCTACAGCAATACTGCTTGCTGCAGAATTGATTTCAATGGGTGTTTGGAGCACTCAACGTATTGTTGGATGGTCTGCCAAAGTGAGGAGAGATGAACTGATGTGCGTGATATCATGAATTCAGATAGCAGTGTTGAAATTACCAGAATGGATCTTCCTAAAATTTTAAAGGCTTGTGTTTCTGCTATCGATAATCAGTTACAGGCTGTAAAGTAAATACAATAGTCCTTTCAAACCTGACTGTGAGGCAAAGCAAAAGTCAGCCAGGAAGGAGTATTCAGACTTTCTTCATTATGGAGCTGAATTTAGGACCTGAACTGGGACAATAAGTTTGCTGTGGAGCCAGTAACTTAAAGGGTGCTTTTGCAGAACACTCAGGGCAGAGGTCTGTATCTCTAAACCAGTTCCATAGAGAGAGTAGGTGCATAGCATAGGTACCCAAATTTAGATGTCTAAAGAAGACTGTGTGAATATTGTCCTGGAGTGTATGTTGCTATAGTCACAAGGAAGACAATCTGCATCCCGTGAAGTATTTCTGCCTCATAATGATTTAATTGAATAACTGTTCTAGTATTTGGTCTTCTGTAAAAACAAGATTATCAGTCCAGTTGGGGCATCATTTTTATATTTAAGAATATGATTGGATTTTTCTGTAACAGAACCAATGAACTAAAGCCTCTCTGTGCTTCCAGCAAACCCCTGTCTAATTTCACCCACCTTGATACTCAACACTGGGATTCAAAGAGTACTCAGGAAGAGCATGTGGACTTCTAATGTGCCTTTTGCATGAAATGTCTTTTACACCACCTGTGTTATGTTCCATTTTTACTGCAGCCACATTGCATTTCTTTTTCTGCACTGTGCCAGATGTTCGATGCTCAGCCGCTCTCTGCATATTTTTTACTTAATGGGAAAAGGAAAACTTCCCCCCTACCCCATTCCTCTGTACAGAACAAACGTGAAACAGGAATGCTAGTTGATAATATATCTATTGCAAAGAGGCTAGTGTTAAGAGGAAATTAGCCCTCTTGCAGTAAGGTTATATTGTGATTGTTCCTGACAAAGATATCTTACTTCTTTAGAAAAGCAGTTGTTACTAGCAACAGATTGGGTACGCTATGAAATAGACCACCAGTCTGCTTAACGCGTGATGTTAGCTAACCACTATGTGAATTTTACAGCCACATCTCTTGTATTACATGGAAGCAGTTTTTTATAGGAAATTTTAGGGCCTGTTCTTTATCAATACCACTGCGTTGACTTCAATAGAATTAACTTTGGCACCTGGTTTACACAGAGAGAGGCCAGTGTAGCGCTGAACCTGCTGTCTTGTCAGATGGTAATCACAGCCCTTCCCTCAGAGCTCAGTGTTGCTGGAGCCCTCGGCATTTCCTGAGCACAGAGCAACCTTTCTGACGACTTCAAGGCTGTAAATCTTTTTGTGTAAAACTATTGTGAGTGGTGTTTGCAGAATTAAATCAACGTAAAATTTATCTGTTGCTTAGTGAGGTCACTGACCAGCCAGCTTGCAGGCTGTGATTACATTGTGCTTTCTGAAGGCTTATTAAAAGATGCAATTTGTATTTCATCTTCATTAAATGATTTTGAATCTCAGAATTAAAATCTTCAAGCCAAGCTGGGAGGTCTCGTCACAGCTGTATATGTTACATAACCCCCTAGAGTACAAGCTCCGGGGTTTATGCAGAAATCCTTGGGAAGTAGGACATAAACGTCACTGACTGTCAGTTGTGTTACAGTAACAACACAACTCACATCTTCATAGCAGATCTGACTAAATTCCTTGTCAGGAGTTTTTTTATTTTCCAGTTAAGTCAATGACCAGTAAGATGGTTTAGATAGGGATGATAGTAAAGTTTTTTTTTAATGTACTGAGTGTTCCCTTGAGGCTCTGTTCAAATATGTGTTGCATTTGGTTGTGGGCACATAATGGCTTTCACTGTCCAGAAAGGCTGCATACCTTTCTTTCAGAGCTTACAAAATAGTGAGCAGGTATGGGAGAAGAGGTGGCAGAGAAGCAGGTAACTGAGACTGCAGGTACAAACTATTTATGTATCTGACTTTTCTGAATTAGGGTTTATAAGAGGGTTTATTAAATTATTTCTCTGGTGCTGCTCCATACTGCTGAGTATGGACAAGAAAACTTAGTATGAATCTTTCCCTCATACCGAATCAAACCAAGGATACAGTACAGTTGGGCTTGCTGGAGGCAGATGGCAGAATGCTCTGCTTTTGTAATTTAATTTTGTATGAACCTCACAGTATTAGCGTTGTGTGTAGAGCAGCCAGTTGCATGAGATAAAGAAATGTTGCATTTCTGAAGTTTCATAAGCTTTATAATAAAAGAATTTTAAAAATGCAACAAGCAAGGTGTGAGTCTTATAGCTTGACTGTTACTTCATTTTAATGTCAGACTTTTTTTAAAGAACCTAAACCTGTGGCTGCTACCAAGCATCAGTAATTTCATGCACAGCCCCCATGTGAAAACTCTTGTTGTTGGTTGTATTTTGCTTTTGACCACTAGAAACCTCAGCCACTGTTGTGTTTGCTGTGGCTACACGTGCAGCAACCACAGAAAGTTGTTTCAAACCACTGATCAAAGTTCTGTCTCTACTGGTCATAGCTTTAGCATTTTTTCTTTGTGCTCTTGCGTTTGCTTTGGCTTCCAGAATACAGCAGGATAAATGTTTTTAAGAAAAGATTTTTTCAATTTCAAACATTAATAGGAATGGCTGACTGACTGTCTCTTTAGCTCTGAGTTTGGACAGTGGGACTAGAGCAACAGATACTGTTAGTAATTGCAGGGTTTGATATTCTGTAGGACTTCAGTTACTGCAATAGCCTTGAAAATGTGAATAATCTGGTTCGTGGTTCATAGTGAGAACTGGGACGGTCTCCAAACTGAAATTTGCTATGGAAGATATCAACACAGTAAAAAGAGACTAAAGAAAATTTCATTTGGAACCCAAGGATTATCCTCTGTTAAGCCAACTGTGTCTCAATGTTTGTGTACATACAAACCTGTCTGTATGTACCTTGAAATCTTGCTTTCAAGTCCTAACAGTAGGACTTTCTGTTGAATTAACATCAGGAAGTATTAGGACTTTACCTAACCTGTATCTTATCTGCTACCATCTTCAGTCTCTCTCCTTTCCCCCTATCAAATTTTCTAAGAACCTGTCAGATAATGGATTCTCTTGAAAACTCACTATTACCAAATAAGAGATTATACTGCAAGGTAGGGCAGAGCAATAAATATGAAGATACTTAATAATCTTCTGTCTAGTCATGTTACGAGGCTGGGACTTGCATGTCGTTTAGCATAAAGAATCAGCACCTTTGCAGCCTGAGTCATGACTACAGTAATCTCTGCCTATTGCTGCTGGGACTGTGACTACCCAGAGAGGCTGCGCTCGTAAACCTGCCCTCTCTAAAAACCATTTTCTTGTGTATGGGTCATCCTTATGGGGGATCTGAATCAGTGCTGGAGAAGGCAGCATCCACTGCTCAGAGAGACTTTGAACTGTGTTTTATAGTCTCTCTGATGGGATGCATGCAGGGTTTCTTTGCCGTAGCAGGAATTGCGGACAAGAGACTTCAGGTGTAATCTCCTTAGGTTTAACAAAATTTTGCACTCACTGTTAGGTGACCATAATGGTAAAAAATCTTCGCTGTTGTTTAATACAACCATGAGCTCTGGTTGTCTGGATCTTGCACGTAGAGTTTACCTGTCTTCAATGACTAAATATTTGGTAGCTGTTAACACCTGACGGCTAATGAGGTGGTTAATACTGTATAGTGTCAGACCATCATTATACCCTGACTCCAGATGATGGGAAGCTTGCTCCTCATCGACTCCAGGGACAGGCCTGCTGGGCCACTGTTGGCTTCCTTTGGGACCTCTCAACTGTGCTTACTGTGCCTCATGCGTGGAGCAAGTGCGAAGTGGTTGCCTGTGGGTGTGGGATAATCCTGGGGTAAATCTTTGACTCGCCTTGGTCCCAGCTCTGGGACCCCATCCCAGCGCGGGGACCAAGGCAAATCAAGCAGCAAGCTTGGCCAAAAAGGCTGAGCAACTCAAGTGCAGTTTGACGACTGGACGGCAAGTTAAGAACATTTGAGGTGCATGTCCTCATAAAGATCATAGGATTTGTGAGAAGACACTGGGTCTCCAGGTTGGAAGAGGGCTGGAGAATTGGCAGGGCTTTTTCCTATATATAGGTGGACACTTGGTTTGGAAAAGAAATTGCTTGACTGTGGAGTTGTTTGGTGGGGTGAGGGGAGCAGCAGAACTGAGGCCTCATTTTTGCTTTAAGAAGAGGCATGCAAGATGGAGATGTTGGCAGAGAGGTGCACTCTGAATTTATTTATTATTAAATGGACACAATTGTTCTTCTTTCCTTCTTTGTTTGTAGCAGTAGAGGAGAGGTGACCTGATGGGGACTGTTTCACATGCACACAAAATGAGGCAAACTAGGGCTAAATGCTATACCAGCAAGCAGAGGATAGCTGATAGCCACAACCCCGTTTTGCTCCACAACTGAACAGTAAATTCCTTGGCCCCTTTTCTCCTAAAGGTGATTTCTGATTTTTTTTTTTTCTGTTTCTTTCTTATTTCTGTGTCCTTTTCTTTCTCACACCTTCTCCAGATTAAAGAAAAATAGCCTCCATTTATTGTAATGGTCCGTATTTCTGTCTACATTGGGTTTGCGTGGCAAGTTTTGGTCACGGGGGGCTACAGGGATGGCTTCAGCAAGAAGCTACTAGAGGCTTCCTCAGTGCCCGACAGAGCCAATGCCAGCCGGCTCCAAGATGCACCTGCCGCCGGCCCAGGCTGAGGCCATCAATG
>NW_010518409.1:55583-143462 GCF_000687285.1 Phaethon lepturus
GGAGCTCCACGCTGGAGCAGATCTCCACCTGCAGCCTGGGGAGGACCCCAAGCCAGAGTAGGTGGATGCTCAAAGGAGGCTGTGACCCCATGGGAAGCCCGTGCAGGAGCAGGCTTCTGGCAGTCTGGCAGGACCCATGGCCCCATGGAGAGAGGAGGCCATGGTGGAGCAGGTTTTCCGGGAAGACTTTCTGACTCCGTGGGAGACCCACACTGGAGCAGCCTGTTCCTGAAGGACGGCACCCTGTGGGAGGCACCCAGGCTGGAGCAGTTTGTGAAGAACTGTAGCCCATGGGAAGGACTCACGTTGAGAAGTCCATGGAGGACTGTCTCCTGTGGGAGACCCCATGCTGGAGCAGGCAAAGAGCATGAAGATTCCTCCCCTTGAGGAGGAGAGAACAACAGAGACACCATGTGATGAACTGATCACAACCCCCATTCCCCGTCCCCTTGTGCCACTGGAGGGGGAGAAGGTAGAGAATTGGGAGTGAAGTTAAGCCCGGGAAGAAGGGAGGGATAAGGAGAAGATGTTTTTAAGATTGTTTTTATTTTCTCATTACCCTACCCTGATTTGATTGGTAATAAATTAAATTAATTTTCCCCAAGTCAAGGCTGTTTTACCCATGACAGTAATTGGTGAGTAATCTCTCCCTGTCCTTATCTCGACCCATGAGCCTTTCGTTGTATTTTCTCTCCCCTGTCCAGCTGAGGAGGGGAGTGATCGAGCAGCTTTGGTGGGCACCTGGCATCCAGCCAGGGTCAACCCACCATAGAACATTACACCTGTTTTTATACAAACGGTTGCAGTTCAAAGGGGAACAGTTCTGAGAGTGGTTGGTCTCCACTTCTGGATGCTGATGTTTTGTCTGCTGAAAAATTGACGTTTCTGGTCACTGATAAAATGCATTTGGAAAGATACGGAGCATCTGTTCATAACTTGTCAAACAGATGGAGCCAACTAAGTGAAAAAGCAATTTTGTGCCCATAGGCCCTTTAAAGCATTGCCTTCCAGCTGCTTCTTTCTTTAGAAAGGGTGTCTTACAGAAGACATACTTAGTATCTGCAGTTGCTAATGGTAAGTCCAAATGCCTGCATTCAGATGCTGAATTAATTACAATACTAAGTCTGGATGGAGTCATCTGAATAATTTGCTACAGTGCCTAAGCAGACATAACTGTAAGGCAATTCACCATGTTTCATGCAGAGGAAAACTGAACTCTCCAGTTTAATGAAGTTACTTGGATATGCCCCTAAAGTAATGAGTGAATGGGATGATACAATTCAGACATTTAGAAAATTTTTGCCAGAACTCCTCATAAAAGGCATTCAAGTCATAGGATAAGTACTTACAGGGCAAAAGGCAGTTGTGCCTCATTATTTGGAAATTGGCCTAAACATGCAAATAGGAATTTCTGTAGTGAATTTTCATAGTTGTTCAAGTGTTGCAGCATATCTGTCCCTGAAGATTTGTTTGAACTCTTTGCCTGTGTTGCTGAAATGAAGGTTAACTCTAAACACACAGGTAAAAAAGCCTTATTGTCAGCAAATGTAATCATTTATGTAAAGGAGTGGTAAATCAGTTATTTAGAATAGATAAATACTGTTCCTCCTGAAGCTGGAGATAGCTGACTAGACTAGACTAGAAAGGCAATACATTTTGAAAAATAAATAACAAATAGCACTCTACATAAAATGTAACTACCTGCAATTTGCAGAGCCCATAAAAGAAGATGAAGTTTCAGTGTAAAGGCATACTTGCCTTCACTTACTTTGGTAAAAGGGATTCCTTTAACTCTGTTAAGCTCTTGCCAGTGATGATCCTGCAGCCTTCAGAGCAGACCTGCCTGCTGACTCTGTGAGTGCTCTGCAAGGGATGGAATGGAAGTTGACGTGGTCTGACAGCTACTCTACCTTCAGTGACAGGTTCTCCTCTCTGCAGAGATCTTTCCAGGTGTTCCTCTTCTGCAGCTGGGCAGCATATCTTACAGCACTGCTAGCCTGGAGGAAGATCAAAGATACAGAGTTTTAAATAGAAGATTTGGGCTGTTTGTTTGAGCATGTCTTTGAAAGGGGGGTTGGTATCTTCAGATGGTCTTTGTGGCTGGATCAATTCTGTGCTAATGCCCACTTGCCTGGTTTGGGGAGAGAACATATCCATGAGCAGACTGTTTGAAAGCAGAGGTGCTATCCAAACAAAGCTGGGAGAAACTATTTTGTGATTTCATAATCTTGTAATAAACTGAACCTGCATACTGACAAAAGCAGAAGTCTCTTCTTCTTTCTTATTTTTCATAGCAGTGCTGCATACAGCAAGTGCTCTTTCAGCCTTGCTAAGTTTGTGGTTGCACACTTCCTCTCTCTGCCCCCCTGCCAGCAACCTCAGCCTTACACCCTATCTGCAGAGCCTTCATGTATGAAGGAGAGTTTTGTTTTTCATCTTCTAAAAATCCACCTCTCTATTTACGGTCCTTTGAAAATAAAAGTAATGTATATGAAATGGTTGCAGAAGGATAACCAGCTATTCTTCTGAACCAGGAAAACAAGGGAATTAACAACCTCATGTAAAATTTAGGTGCCTCATGTAAAATTTCTTTCTGCTGAAAAGGGAGCACTACCTGCTTCCATTGGTGTTTTTATCACGATTGCTGCTGCAGTTTTCCTGTGCTTTAAGTTTCCTTCCAGGTAGATTCTGTTAGTCTTAGAGAAATATTTCCACTTCTTACATTTACAATTATTAATCCAATGTCTTGTCTTTTCACAAGTTCAGAAACTTCTTAACACTGCTGAGTAAACTGGACTCAGCTTTTTAAACATTCTCTGTCCTGCCTTTTTAGCCTGGGTTTGAAGAAGAGTGTACACAAACTTTTTCTTCCCCAGGAGGACAGTGTGAGCCAAACCATTCTGTAGCCCAATTCCTCTCTTTCCTTCTTGGCAACTGTACAGAATGGCGTACGATATGTGGAGTTTGGTGCGATTCCATTGGAATTTGCTAGAGTTACACTGATTTATACCTAGTGTGAATCTCGTCTTTCCAAAATATTACTGATGCAACAGAAATGCGGAGCTGAAAAGTTCTTAACTAAGAAGCAACAGTGGTCTTTCATTGGTTTTGCAGTATGTTAATGGATCATTGTTACCACTAACTTCAGTTTTCATTATCAGCTGGAAAAATTTGAATACTTAACAGAGTATCAAAATAAAAACCCCAATAAAAAATACCTTATTCAGTAGTTTCTGGTAGAGTGGAATTCCTGAAACCTTGCCATGACTACTTTAGAAGCCACCAGAGCACCTATCTCAAATTGATAGGCTGCAAACCTAATCTTTCTCGTTACTAGAATAGATGGTAGTATTCCTGTGGGCAGCACTTCCCTGTGTTACTTCAAGTGCTAGTTCCTCAGCAGTGGCTTAGGAGGGATGGTAGTTGGAAATACCGTCTTATGACTGGAACATAGATGGGAAGACCTTCAGTTACAGTAGTGACGCCTGTGTCTTTTTTTGTAGTCCTGGCACCCAGGCCTTGTTTTACATGATAGAAACATAAGTTTATGTTGTTTTGAGGGTACGAATCTCCCCATTTTGAGATGGTCCATCTTTTTTTCCTGCAAACATCCAGGCAGCCGATAGCATTGGACTAGAAGGATAGTTATGCCTAAGAACGAAGTTGGTCACCGAGTAACAAACTTTTCATTTCAGTTGTATGTGATGTGATTCACTTCCTGCTTCAAACCTTAGTGCTGTGTTCTTAGGCAGCTGAAGTTTCACACCCAAAGTTTGTTTTTCTACAGCAGTTAAACTGATTCCTGTACATGTAAGGCCCTGCGGTCAAAGGACTGTAATGAAGAATGTACCACGTGTGTGTAGGTATATGTTTGCAATAGCCTACAGAAGGAATGTTGCTACATCATTACAAGGATGCTGTTTACCTTTACGAGACCCCCTGGCTCATAGACTGCCTGTCTTTTTTCCTTATATGATGGGGATAGAAAGCAAAGTGAGGGACTGTGAAGGTAGTGGGGGAATCTGTTGGAGAGATACATACATGTATAGAAGTCCAAATACTGTCTATGGTAGCAGCTTCACGTCCTGAAGGTTAATGAAATACCTTTCTTGGAGTTCTGCAACCAGTCTGTTTGTACAAGTACGTGCTATGTAGTTCTAAAAGCAAGAATTGGCTTTATTATCATGCAACTCTTTTATTGTCAGCAGCTAAACAAATTAGATCTCATTGTGTGGCTTCTAGTTTTCTGTGTGTAGTGAGTTAAATTTGCTGCTACAGCCAGTGTAGTTCATTGTAAGTTCAGTATGTTACTGAATATTTATGAATGAATATTTTTTGTGTTTTACAATGACATTTAGCAATACCTTACAGCTAGAGCCAAATAAAATAAAACCTTCTTACAGAAAGAGCAGACGTGGGGGAAAATATCTCATCAGATTCTTGCTTTTCCTTGACAAATAGTTTGGGGACCTGTTCTGGAATTGTATAAATGACTTGTTCGTGAATCTGGCATAAGATCCTGGCTTTGGTGAAGTTAATGAGTGTTTTACTGCTGAGTGCAGCAGTAGTAACATTGGAGTTCTTGCTTCTACCCTTCCGTCTACTTCTTCGTTCCTGAAGTGTAGTGAGGTACAGGGATGCGGACAGGGAGAGAACCGGTCTTCTCCTTTCAGTCAAGAAGTGACTGCATGGAAGGATTTTTGGAGCTGGGCTACTTGTCGAGAATAAATTTATTTCCCTACCCTCTGCTCTCACCTCTTCCTTAACTCTCCCTCCCACGCACTCTGTCTCTCTGTATCTCTGGGATTTTCTGTAGAGAGGAGGGAAGTAAAACCTGGGAGGAAAGTTGACTGGCTACTAGCTGAAGCAAGTTCTGCCTTAACTGTTTACTTTTGTTGAAGGAGGGAAGGAAGACTGTTCAGATTTGCCTGATCTTTCAAGGGTCTGGACAATATTTGCATTTACTTTTCTGTGTCAGTACAATAAAGCCCAGCACAGAGGTGTTTTAAACTTGACCTTCATGGTGCAGTGTTCCATTCCAGTGCTGACCAATCTGTCTTAGCACTGTATGGTAAGATTGTTTTCTTTGCAACCAAATTGATCCAAGTGACTTACCTACATTCCTTCTGATGTGCTTGGAAGCTCTTTTCTTGTTTTGGGCTTGAAATACTTTAGATAATTTTTTTCTGATGAATCCTCTGAAGTCAAGCTTACTGACCCTCTTTGACCTCACAGATTCTGACCTGCCCGTCTCTGTTGGTGCAACAAATTGTTTTAATTTTCTGCAAAATGTTTTTACTGAGATTTTGATATTTGTAATGGCTGTTTCCAGGCTAAGGTACAAATGAATAGCATATGGCTATTGTGAGAATAAAATATTAATTTTGGCAAATTCAGTCAATTCACGGTGGGTGTTCTTAGCCTTTAAAACGAAATTATCACATATTTGGCACAACTATCAAGTGCCTGGGTTTCGACTCTAAGCCTTAATCACCAAACGAAGAGAGCAATGTATTACTAACGTATTATGAAGACATGGTAGCTATGACTGTGCGAGCCGAGGACGGGTGTTCTACATGGCTGCCACATGGAAGCAAAGAGGACAGATGCAAAGTTAGGGCAGTATGCAACACTTAATGAACTCAAAATGGAGTGGTCTGAGTGATGTGTTTGGATCAACCATGCCAGAACAATTAGTTTGGATTCAAAACCTAAAAATTTTGCAAGTGTTTGGCTGTGTCTCATGTTTGATATCACCTAGAATATTCAAGCATGTTTTAGTCTGTTGTTACCATCAGGTCTCAAGGAAGAGGGGAATAGATTTACGCAGAAGAGTATTGATTGGTTGGTTGGAGGCCCCCTGATTATAAATACCAGCATAGCACAGCATCTCATGGGCAGTGCTGTGTGACAGCAGCGTAAGCAGTATCACTTAACGACTTCATTGTGCAGAGTGCTGACAGCTCCTGCAGAATCCTCTCCTTGGGATATGAGGAAAGTCAGTATTTCATCGGAGGGCATTTGAGCTTTTTTTATCTGCACACATACATTCAAGTCACCTTCATTCATTCTTTGAATACCTCACCCCTTGTCTGACTGCAGTCCAGAATGACACTCATATTTCAGATTACATATTGTGGCCCAGTGGTGTTATTGATGACATGTCTCATTTTCATGAGCATTTACAAAGCATGGTTTCACGAAGTATGTCACTGCTTCTGTGCTTCACTGGAGCATGATCTTCTGTAGCACCACCAGCTGATGGAAAACACAGGGCTGGAGACAAGGCCAGTTTCCTTGTGTTGTTGTATATAATATGGTCTTAAAGTTGTAGGATACTACGTGTCGTCACGAAAGGAATGATGTTGTTTCTATTGAAGGAGATCCCAAAACTGGAACAGATCTATATGACACTGGCACAGTTAGGTAGCTGACCGGGTGCTGTCAGTTATGGATTCATGAACTGTCTTTGGTATTAGTATTTAAAAACTCTGGTGCCAACCTTGTAGGATTTGGGGATCTTTTGAGGATGAGGGAGAATTTGGGAGGGAGCACTAAATGAAGACTCCCGAAGAGATGAACATTTTTCATAAACGTAAAACCTAGTTTCAAAAAAATTTTTATACTTTCTAAGAATACTTGGGAACATGCTGATAGATGCACAACATTCGTAAATTCTATTTTTAACACAGTAAAATACATGTAAGTTTGGGCTGGAGGCAGATTGCCCAAAGGGAGAGCGAGTTTCAGTTACCCTGCATGTAATTTCTGCTCCCTGTCTGGCTTGCCATTTGGAAGTAATGTGACAGTATTACTGGCTCCAGGAGGAGAACATTTTTCTGTTTATCTCATATGCTAGGCAAATATAAACCAGAGGAGAGAAGAGGAAAAAGGATGGGAAGGGGAGAAATCCATTTATTAAACAAGATTTTGATGATAGATTACTTTTTCTGGAAGCCAGCATACCACCACCAAAACATATGTTAAGCTGTAACTTGAAGATGTTTTGACAATATGCAAAATGCTTTCCAAAACCTTTAAGTAAGCAGTTATGAGATTGAATTAGTTAACTGTTACTAAACATTTTTCATTGTTTTCTGGCATTGTTTAAAGGATCTGTGTGGTTTTAACTTCTTTCAAGGCCTTGTTCAAGACTGGAAATATTGGGAAGTAGTTGGGAAGTATACATATATTATTTGATATTGGAGGAATGGTTTTGTATTGTGCTTCATTCAGTTGTGTCAAAGTTGTTTAATGGGATTATTGGCAAAGCGGAACAATAAATTATGAACAGAACTTAAATGACTGTCTGTCTCATCTTCTAAAATATCTTGAGTGCAGGCGTCAGGACTGATCTGGGGTTGCAAACTGGTGTTTCTATTTGTAACAAGAGTGTAAGCTTCCTGCAGGTGATTAAACTGTGGAATGGCAGCATCCTAGCATACCAGAAATGGGTCTCTTGAACAAAATGCTGTGTAACTGGGATAAACTTGGCTTCCAGTTTGGAAGTCAGGGACATCAATTAGCACAGGAATTTAAGTCAACCTTGAACTTGATTCTTCCAAGTCCTGGGCCCGTAATCCCTAGACATCATCCTTCATCTGGTGTGCTACGTGTGTCTGGATCACTGGGCCTTCCTGTCATCCTTTCCACATTGCTGTCTGTGTTCTGGACGTGTCTATACCCTGCTCCTTCAGCGAATTTTAGAGGGCAAACTTAAATGCAGGAATTAAAATGTTGCCTGGCATCTGGCTGTTTCTTTTTAACTGTTCACAATGGAAAATTCATTTTCTTTTTTAAACTGTAGGATTTTTTGAAAGAGCTTGGGTTTGTTGTTTGTGTGATGATTTCAATGGGTTTCTATGTTAGCTCTGTTCTTACTTGAATATTTCTAAGGCTTCCTAAAATGTTGCATTTAGAATGACTTGAAGAGTTTAGAAACATGTCTTCATGCATTCAGATTCATATGTATGCATACAAACATTTGGTCTCTTTCAAAAACTGGAAAGTTTTACTTCTAATTTTCTTTTTCTTTTTTTAAGTAATCAGGGTGGTTTTTCTAGGCCGACTGTCATAGTGACCCTTCCTTTGACCATGAAAGCTAGAATTGGAGCCTTTTTAATTTGGAGCTTCTTTAATACTGCTCTAAGCTCCTGCTTAATGTCACAGGAGGTTGTTTGAGAGTAAATTGAGACGCTCTCTCCTGCAGGATTTATATGTGCTGTTTCCGTTGCCACATCCTGCTGATACAGTGGCAAAGGATTAAATTCAAGATCTAATTTGACATGGGCCTAATTATAAGCCTAGTAGCCTTAAAAGCGTATATTGCATTTATTATTCATTTAGTATACTTTTGAGGTACTGTAGTCTCTGTTTATGGTTTAATGTGTATGTTGGCTAACTTACATGTATTATAAATAATTCCTTTTTCCCCACTCCTGTGATCAATAAAGCCTGGTTTGGATTTTTTTTTTTTTGTTTTCAACAGAAAATGCAACTTCGGAAAACATGAAAAATACTGCAGTTTCCATTTGATGAGAGCATATTCTGCACTTGCAAAAAAACCAATATTGCCATCTAGTGGGAGTGAAGATTTTCACCTGTCATGCTCCTCCCTCTAGATGACTGTTACCTAGCTGTTCTCTCGAGTCATAACATGTTTCTACTGAACATACACCAGTTATTCTCTTCCCTCAAACTATGGGGTAAATCATCATTTTATTGCTGAAGTTAATCTTGCATGTATTGCTGGATAATTGGAAATATTTTGCAGGTGTACGGAAACAAATGTGGCTCTTTACAAGCTGCTTTCTAAAGTACACCACCAAAGGAGAGGGTAGTGTTTCTGCGCTACAGCCTGTTTGGGTAATGTTGCTGTGCAGTGCCTCTGCCACATGCAGATGGATTTAAGCCTTTGAACATGCCGATTTTCTGATACCTGTAAAGAATATTAAAAAAACCACATCTTTTTCTCTTTTAAGTCTTTGTGGAAAAATATATTGAAAATGTTCTAGGATATATATGTGCAAAAATATATTGAAAACGTTCAATGAAACAGAGCAGGAGGGTAGGATTTGGCTGAAGCTTTGAAGTAAGGTGATTCCAGAATGATTTTTCTCCCTTTTTTCCCACTTCGTTTCAGATCAGGGTCCACTGGCAGTTCATAGAAATGGAGACAACACGACACCTTATTATATTATTTTTTTTGTTGCCTTGTAACACTTCTTATTCTGACACTGCAGCTGGCTAGACTTGGCTAAGTAGCAATTTTTTTCTTGGATTTAATCATAGCATTTAATTAATGTCCTCACTTTAGTCATCAGTCTGCAGCTTAGCAATGCAAGGTCCTAAGAACCTAAGCATTACTTCTAAATATATTAGTAATTGTTTTAGTTAATTCTAATGCCCAATCATTGTGTTTTTGAATCAAAGTGCTGAAAGAGAAATCACTAACGCACGCTGTGCCCCACTCTGCTTTTAAAGCATAGAACAGCAGAGTGATAGTTATGACAGTGTCGCTGTTACCACTCTTCTCTTTCCTTTTTCCCCCCCAATCCTCCAGCAGTGAACTGAACTCCATCTGAAGTGCTTTACATACCTCTTGGCAAGCAAATTGCTACCTGTCTTTCTGAAAACCTGTACGATCCATAAAAGAGACAAATGTATGTGTTTTCGTCATACTTGGTACTGTTGACTCTTAATCATCTCTCTTTGCTTGAGGATGTTTATCTGTTTTTCATCGATTGCAATTAGTACTGCTAAGCTTTTTTTTTTATTGCGTTTAGTGCTGCATCACTGCTGATGCCCCGTCTTACGGTTAATATTTGGGTGAGGCATGTATGGCGTACTTTGGGAAGGTCAGGGTTGTGGCTGGAGAATGTTTTTAAGTTCAAAATACTGAGCTGGCTTAGGATGAATATCTGGGATTCAACCTCCTCATAAGCAGCACTGCATGATGTTTGCTTCCTTTATTTGCAACGGGACTTCAAAGCAATCAGAAGATATTTATTATAGGTCTATATTGGTTACAGTGATAGTACTGCTCATGTTTTAGTCATAGCAAGCAAAAGATAAAGGTAAGAGAAGAATTTGGGCTAGGACCTGGTATCCATAATAGCTGTAAGAGAGGAGGAATAGGAGAATAAGACTGGCATATAAGTGCTGAAGCATACAGAGGATGTAAATGACTGTCAGTATTGGATACTGGTGGAGACTAACTGCATACTTACCACCTTTCAGCTTAATCTATTTCGGTGACATTCAGGGTTCAGGTGTCTGCCATTTTCCATTTGTTTTTCTAGCCCTGCAGAATGAAAATTTTAAGTTTACTGTCCTGTAGTTGGGAATGAAACTTCTGGTTCATCCAAACTCTCCATTACTCCACGTAAAGTCACTCTTGCACCTTCAGAATCTCTGGTAAAACTCTGTAACCTCAAGCCTTCTCATAGGCTGTGTCCCTTTTCATAATAAACCTAGAACCTTCATATCATTTCTTTAGGCAACTTTCCCAGTGTTTCCTGTCCTTTTTGCAGACTCTAACTTCTGCCAGACAAAAACTGTGAAAGCTGCATCTTGTTTGCTGTCAGTTGTCATCCAAGCTTGACTGATGATGATGTGCTGTAGTTTGGGTGATCACAGCAGTTTATATTTCAGAAGTAATACCACTGCTCCTGTTTTAACTAATCAGGACTTTTGAAGACAGTTGTACTTCTCAATGGTAATTATCATTACCTTCTTGACTTTCAATTACCAGAGAGTATTTTAGTTTTTCGAAAGGAAAGTATATCCCATCTGTGGCTGAGTAGCATTTGAAAAAAGATAATAATACACCTGTAAACGTGATTGATCAAAACTGTACTGAAGCACTAGAGCTTGTGCTGCGTGTCAAGTTAGAACATCTGCTCATGCATCTTATCTGTATTTGATTTGCAGCTTTTTGTGGATCTTCAGGTATTAGTCATTCAGATGTGAAAAGAGTTTTCTAAGCAAAAATGGACATTAAAATTCCTACTGTAAACAAGACTGGTGAAAATGGATTTTTCTACTCAGAACAATGTTTCTGAAATACTGTCATGGATTCTAAGCCTTTTTCTCTTCGTTCTTCTGTGTCTCTCCTTGTACAAATTTTTTGCATGCTAAAATAGTGTATTTAATATAATTTTCTCACAGTATATGCAACCAAGAGAAAAAGGACAAAGCTGATAAAGAGTGTGAAAATAAATTAGCCAGCAGGTAATGGTCTTTGTTAAAGTAAATATTCTTTTTAAGGAGATAAAATGTAATTAGAATTATTCAGCAAGTGCTATTACATTATTATAATGGAGAAGAGAACTGACAAAAATACTGGCAGTTTTCAGATTTTACGTAATTTGGAAAATAAGGATCAGGTTTTTTTTCATTTTTTCACCGTTTCTTTTGTTAATATTATCTGATTTTCCTCTGCTGCTATATGTGAAAAATATTTTATGTGAAGACTAGGATATGATTGCATTTCCATAAGTGTGTTTTCATTTGCTTTGCCATATTTTTCTTTGGTAGCATCTTTTTAAAAGACTTTTTTTCTTATTAGAACTGTATGAAAGAGAAGAACTGGCTTGATAAAAGGAGGAGTGGTTCTTTAATCCCTGTTTCAAATCCCTCTGGATTTCTAAAGAGTTGGTCCCCCAAAATGTGGCAAACATTTATCGATATGTTGCAGCAAGAACAATTTCTATTTGCCGCCTTTGCTTTTCTTTCTCAAAGAGGACATGGGTATCCTTAAGTTACTGCCTTGATTATTCTGTAGCCTGGAAAAAACATTATTTAGAGAGAACAAAGTTTTGCTCAGGCCAGCTGCCCAACTTTTCCTTCTGATTTTCCTGCAGGTTTTCCAATCCATCCTACACCCTGTGCTTTTAGAGCTACATTGCTAACCTTACTTGAGCTTGTTTTTTTAGAGAGAGTTTGCATATGCAAAGAAATATGGTTGACATTATTATAAGGGATATATAATATCTCTTATTATTGCTATTCTTAATAAGCCTGAGAATAGCAGTGCAGTAGGGTATTTTTCCTATTCATAACCTCCTTCCCAGGGTGATTGTTGTGTCATCAAGAATGTGGTAACATCTGCTACTCAAATACCTCATTTCCTCTTGTCTATTACTAAAAATTGAGAGGAGGGACATTTTTTCTCTTTGCTGGTTGTTCTTTTTACACTCAAGTAACCCTTTTTGATTCTAGAGGAAAACAGGATTGCGTACGTAATTTTAATTACCTTATTTTATGGCTTGAGAAACCAAGACTTTGATTTCTTGAGCATGTATTTTCCAGGTATACTAGCTACTCACAGATCCTCCCTCCCTCTTTCTTTTTGGAATTTGTCTTCCCTGATCATTGCTCCATAGCTCATTACTATTCATACAGAGTTACCCTCTTGCTGCTTGTTTTATGTCTGCAAGGATACATATTAGATAGTTAAGACAGCAACTGAATGATCTGAATAATAATATGTAATACAAGATCTAGAAATAAACCATATAAACAAGAAAAATTACTGCAGCATTGGAATGGCTAATTATATTGCACTTCATGTATTTTATGATGCATCCTATTTGATATCTAATTATAAGTACATTTCCTAGGCAATCTTTTTAATTTCTCAAGACCTTATTCTGTCACCTGTACTCTCACTGAGCAGTTCCTTGAAATTGTGCCTATGTGCTATTGTCTGGTGCAAAAGAGAGCACTAATAAACTGTGTTGGAAATTATCAGTTATTTTAGATATTAGAGAATTTGGCCTTGACGATATGCACAGCCTTAAAAAAAAAAAAATCTATCACCTTTCTTGATTCTGTGTGCTGACACTGGTTTATTTGATTTCAGAAGGAAATAGGAAAGCCCCTGAAAAATGCCTTTTTCACTTCAGTCTTTACTGCTAAGACTACTTGTCAGGAATCCCAGACCCTGGAGATAAGCAAAAAAGCCTCAAGGGAGGAAGACTCTCCACTGGTTGATGAGGTTTGGGTTAGAGATCATTTGGCTGAACTGAACACTCACAAATAAATGGGCCCTAATGGGATGCACCTGTGAGTGCTGAGGGAGCTTGCTGATGTTGCAACACCTCTCTCAATCATTTCTGAAAAATTTTGGAGAATGGAAGAGGTGCCTGAGGACTGGAGGAAAACCAGTGCCACCCCAGTCTTCAAAAAGGGCAAGGAAGACTCAGGAAATTATAGACCTGTCAGCCTCACCTCCATCTCTGGCAAGGTGATGGAACAGCTCCTTCTGGAAGCCATCTCTAGGCACATGGATGAAAAGAAAGTTATCAGGAATAGTCAGCATGGATTCTCCAAGGGGAGACCATGCTTGACCAACCTGATAGCCTCCTATGATGGAGTGACTAGCTGGGTAGGTGAAGGGAGAGCAGTGGATGTGGTTTACCTTGACTTCAGTAGGCTTTGACACTGTCTCCCGTAACATCCTCATAGTGAAGCTCAGGAAGTACAGGTTGGATGAGTGAACTTGTGAGACGGATCGAGAACTGGCTAAGCAACAGAGCTCAAAGGATTGTGGTGTGGTCAGCGGCACAGAGTCCAGTCGGAGGCCTGTAGCTAGTGGTGTTCCTCAGAGGTAGGTACTGGGTCCGGTTTGTTCAACATCTTCATCAATGACCTAGATGAAGGGTTGGAATGTAGCCTCAGCAAGTTTGCTGAGGATACAAAACTGGGAGGATTGGCTGATACACCAGGAGGCTGTGTTGCCATTCAATGGGATCTGGACAGACTGGAGAGCTGGGCAGAGGGCAACCTCATGAAATTTAACAGGGACAAGTGTAGAGTTCTGCACCTGGGGAGGAAGAACCCCATGCACCAGTACAGGTTAGGCGTTGACCTGCTGGAAAGCAGCTTGCTGGAGAAAGACCTTGGAGTCTTGATCGACAGTAGGTCAATCCATGGGACAGCAATGTGCCCTGGTGGCCAAGAGGGCCAGTGGATCCTGGGGTGCATTAAGAAGAGTGTGACCAGCAGGTCGAGAGAGGTTATCCTCCCCCTCTGCTCTGCGCTGGTCAGTCCTCATCTGGAGTATTGTGTTCAGTTCTGGGCTCCCCAGGTCAAGGGAACTTTTGGAGAGAGCCCAGTGGAGGGCTATGAGGATCATTAAGGGACTGGAACATCTCTCGTATGAGGAAAGGCTGAGAGACCTGGGGCTGTTTAGTCTGGAGAAGAGAAGGCTGAGAGGGGACCTTATAAATGTCTATAAATATCTGAAGGGTGGCTGTCAGGAGGATGCAGTCAGTCTTTTTTCAGTAGTGCCCAGTGATAGGACAAGGGGCAACGGGCACAAACTGCAGCACAGGAAGTTCCAACTCAACATGAGGAAAAACTTCTTTACTGTGAGGGTGATGGAGCACTGGAACAAGCTGCTCAGAGAGGTTGTGGAGTCTCCTTCTCTGGAGACCTTCAAAACCCAACTGGACGTGTTCCTGTGCAACCTGCCCTAGGTGATCCTGCCTTGGCAGGGGGGGTGGACCAGATGATCTTCAGAGGTCCCTTCCAACCCCTAGCATTCTGTGATTCTGTGAATTAATCTTCAGTGAACTACTCTGGCTTTCACTGTAGTATCTGTACAAGTTCAGAGAGACACTGGTACTCCTACTTTTGCATTTGTTAACATTGCCCATATATTTTCTTTTGACAAGATCCATCAGTTGAACACTTAAAGCTATCACTGGGGCAACCTTCTGCTTGTCAAGTAAATGGATTTTCACTAATAGACCTGAAAGTGAGAGATAAAAATCTAAATTAAAACATGTCCTGGTCTGTTGTGGTCATCTCTGTAAAGGAGCTAGAGAGCCACGCCATGTGCCAAGGAATGACTTCAGTAAAACACTTGGCATGCAAAACTACATCAGAGAACACTTCTCTGATTATAAGACAGGAACTTTTAAGCAGGGATGAATTTTATGTCTTGGAGATAATTAGTAAACCACAGAGGGGGCTGGTTTTAGATTCTTGCCTGGAGATGGAATTGTAATACAACTGCAGTAGGTACAAAGGAAACCTACAATATCGGCTTTTGATTAAGCCAGTTTTGTAGGCTGGAGGACTGGTGTTGGAACTGGGAGAATAGAATGCAAAATTATCTCAGAACAATGATGAATTGATTTGGAAAAAAACAGGAAAACATGTTATATGTCTTTAAATCTGTTACCTTCCTTGCTATGCATTTGTGTATTTCAGTTTTTGTGTTATGTGATAGAATATGATGTATTTGAAACTTTGTCCATTATTATTCAAATCTACATTGCCAAGTTAGTCTGCTGTCTACGACATTTTTGTTCCATTGAAATACAATAAAGGGAAATGGGATAACGAAACATTCAGCATATTAAGGGTTTCACTGTGAGTGGACTCCACTGTGACATTAAATTCTGGAAATACAAAGATCTCTATAATATAGCTAAGGATACTATATGTAAATACAGTATGAAGAATTAATTTCAGAGTATCTTTTGTACATCATTGTCTTCTGAAATAATAATGGCAATCCTCTACCGTTTCCTCTTCGTGAAAATTCACGAAGTCCTACTCCTTCTCTTTCACTTCTGAGCTGTACTGAGGCAAAAGGGCCTCTTTGCTTCCATGCCCCCATTTCCCCTGTTAAGAACTATTAACTTTTACTTTGTAATTTCCAGAAACTTCCAATCTTTGTCTTAAATTTAGCTTAAATTTAATTCACTCTGAGCAAAAAATCTGCTTCCTCCACTTCATGTATGTTCTGTAATCAGTTAAAATTTCTACTGCAATCTCAGAAACGTCCCCCAGTGGGAAGTCAGGGAGCATGTTTTCCAAGATATGAGAATGAATAATGGTTATCGAGATAGGCAAATTGAAGATGTTGCGTGTCCATCAGAGGAGAGAACTTCCAAAAGCCAGAGCTAGCAAGAACCTCAAGACCAAAGTGCTGAGATCAGGGGAGTTTGGGGGGAGTTAGCCCCTCAAACTTCTGTTAAGTTTAAAACCTATGCTGATCCCAGTGTCTTAAGGAGTATACGTTGTTCACAATACATAGTATTGTGAATGGCATTCATTTTCACAGGTGCTTTGAAGTGTTGTTTGCAAGCCGTTGTTAATACTGTTTGTATGGGGGGGATTATTGGTTTCCTTGTTATTTTGGACTAGGCTTCTTAAGTTTGTTATATTGCAACATCTGTTGGTAAGTATTCTGAAACAATCTGCCTTTATGTAGCTAAATTGAATTAATTTTAATTCAACTACAAAATAAGGAGAACAGTCTTCTTTCCCCCTTGTTCTGGGTTTCATGTTGTGTTTTGAAAGTTGCAAAGTTGTTCTAGAGCTTAAAGGTGGTTCTGAACTATAACAGCATTATCAAAGGTAACGAAGTTTATCCATTTTCAGGGCTTCATGCTAGGTTAATTAACAGGCTGTCGTTTTCATCCTTATCTCTTCTGTTATTTGCAGTTGATTTTAAGACACTTGGTAAACTGGATTTTCTAAAATCTGCTGATTTGGTTCTTTGGAAGTGGAATTTAAATCTTGCTTATGAGTGTTTGATAAAAAGAACTGAAAATCCAGAAACGTGTGTGTTTGGTATTTCTCATTGTGTGGGTTTGCTGTCCATATAAAGCTAAAAAATGAACACTAGCAATATTTCATTTATAAAAGATTATTTTTCGAGTACTTTCAAGATTACTTTCAAGTACACACAATAATTCTGCACTGATAATTACGTGCAGGTTTTAATGAAGCTTGTTTTTATTCTTGAGATGAAAGCGCTGATGGATAGAATGCTGCGTACTGTGGTGTTTCATGTCAGATGGGATGCAGTTCAGAATCAGACCCACAGAATCCCCACAGATATCCACCAGACTTCATGTAGTGCTGCCTATTGTTGTTTCAGAGAAAATCTTCCAAATGCTCCCTGTCTTCTGTTCCTCATTGAAGAAGCTGCAAATGCCTGCCAGCTCTTTTTCCCTTCCATCCACTCCGACACATTGTGAAGGCTGTTTCTGGAACTATCTCAGGGAGTTTGTACATATGGCTTTCTATTAGATGGGAGCAGTAATTCCTATAGCAATAGCTGCAACCTTTTCCCATCTCAGATGATTCTGGGAAACTGTTCTGTTATATTATAAAAAAGTCTGATTCGATAGAAATTGCAAATATAATTTTCCTTGGGATTATTGATATGTTTATCATGGTGTCATGAATATAGCATATCCACAGAATCCTATTTTCAGAAAACATTTCTGATGTTTTCTATTACAGGGAGTATAATGTAGTTTGTAAATATATCTAGGTAGAATAAAAAAAAAGGTAGAAACTTACGAAAGTCTCAACCCCAGTGAATTACGTGTTTCAGTGGTGTTTTCAAATGTAAGCACTCAGAGTGAGAACTGAATTTACCTAAAAGAATGTGTTAGGATCCCATAGGTTCCAAGCTTGCAGAGTACCTTTTCAAAAGCTTTTGCCAGGAAATTTCAGCTGTGTGGTACAGGTAGACTTTGGCCGCTGAGCAAACAAAATTGAGTCATTGGCTGTGTACTTTCTTCTCTGCTGCTGCCCACCCCACTCACAGCCCCCCACACCCCACCACTGCACGTGGTGTCGACCCGCACCACCACCCATCTGCAAACCCTCCTAGACAGCGCAGCTGCTGCAGCTCCGCCACAGCAAATGTGATTACCTCAGAGTAGAACGCCTTTTAGGGAGCGGTGTTATTGATTTTGGAATAATGGCCCTTTCATCTTTCACTTATTTTTTAGCTTTCAGCGATTGGCTTTTTCTTATTATTGCTCCCATGGACCTATTTCAAAACCAGGACAATATTTGTAGTTCAGCAGAAATAAATGTCAAGCAGTGTCCTCTGTCTCTTCTATGAATAATGAAGCAGCACGGAAAGGATTGGTCTTTAAAATTAGTAAATGTATTGATGAGATTAAATAATAGGAATTAAACACTGGTAACTCTACATAAACCTTCTTAATTCTAACAAAGAAACAGTTGGGCTTTAAAAAGCATTTGAAGGCAGATTTTTGAGTACCCATTCAAAAAAGTGTAGGGATTGTAAATTAAGCATTGCTTCAATTTGCAGGAGTTAGCTTACAGTGGAAAAACTTAAATACATCTACTTGTCTTCTCATGGCTTCTCTACACCTCCCAGAACTGCTCTGAGAGAGCTCTTTCTGCTACTGGCCCCAGAAGCTCTATGTTTTCAGGTGTACAGTCCCTTCCAGCTCACAGCTAACTTACTTAAATACTTTGCCCTAACTAGAAGAACTTCTCCCTGCCCACCAGCAAGTAGCTGTCGTCTTTGTCTCACCAGCTCTAATTTGTGTCCTTCCTCAACTGGTTGTAGACCAAATGCCCTTGAAATTTTCTATCACAAAACAACCTTCTGACCTGAAGACCTTCAACTAGACCTTAGACTAGATAGAAGGAAGAAATTTTTCACAATGAGGATGGTGAAACACCAGTGACCTTTAAAGGTCCCTCCCAACCCAAAATAATCTATGATTCTACTCTCCTTTTATTCTCAGCAGTCTGTCTTTTACTGGTGGTCTTTATCCTAGTGCTGTTGGGTTTAGTGAAGCTACCCTGTATGGACCCGTATAACCTTAAGGTTATCCTTCACAACCTGTAATATCTTCTCTTTCCTGTGAGATTTCCAGGAGGAGTGACTGGTAGTCCATGGTAAGGATGACTTATGTGATACAGGCATTTGCGAAGTACAGTCTGAGCTAGGACTATCAATATTCCCTATGGGTACTCACCACCAGGGTATTGAAAACCATATTTTCTTAACAGTGGGTGTATTTGATGGTTTTGAGTGGAATTCTGTCCCCCTGACAGACATCTGTCAGCTGTAAACTTGAGTTGGACATACTGTGAAAGAAGCCTAGCAGAATAAGGAACTTGATGTAAGATGCTGCGCCTCTGTATAAAGGTACTAATCTGAATAGTTTTTCCCTTCCAGGTAAAGTACAGCACTGGCAACTAGAGAGAGTGAGTGTTGTGGGTGGACGATGGAAAAGGAATATCTGTTCTGTGCTAGTGCTAAAAGCAGAGATAAGGGCCTTGTGAAAGCTGGTTATCAAGGTGGGGTTCATCCTGCCTGATAGTCTGCCTGGCGGTTTGCAAAATTCATCTTCTGTTTCTGATAGACCTGGAGAACAGTCTGTAAACCAAGTTGGGGTAGGTGCTGCTGCAAAAATTCTTGTGAGCTTTTGCTTGTAGTCAACAGTGGCTGAAATCACATGAATATCACAGATTTTTTGTGGGGTTAAAGTCAAGTCAGAATTTAATGTTATAAACTAAACACTGTTAATGCTTTCTCCACGTTAGATCATTACAACATATGTATTTGATGGAGATGCAAGATGGACTTGAATGAGGTGGATGGTATTAGGAAAGATTTCTCTTCCAGTCCCATTAAGCAGCCCTGTCACCCTGAGAACGCCCAACTGGGACATTTTTTCCTTTTGGTGAATTGCAAGTAATAGTATCTCATTATGTGATTACTAAGAGCGGCAATTATTGCTTGAGAAAGGTGAAACATTGGGGTTTTTTAAATTCGACCTTCCTGTGTCATATGGCTGAATCACAGTGGAGTGCTGGGGATGGTACAGATGTGTGGCAAAAATCTTCTATTAAATATTTAGAGATGCATACAGCATAGAGTCGGAAATACTCAGGGATTTTATTATCACAGGATACTTAAATCTTTTATAACAATTTTCCAAAGAATGGACCTCTGTGTGCCATAGCAATCCATAATGTTTTTAAATAAAGTAGATTTCATTAAATAACGTAATTTTCATGTTCTTTAAGAACCAGAAAAGCTTTCTAAACTTGGAGGTTGAAAATTCTCCTGCAGAGTCAAAGTTCGTAAGAAATTTCTGATTTTCACATAGTGGGGGTGGCAGTTTAAAAAAGGCAATGAAGAATTTTTTTATCAAAAAGGAGATGACTGCAATTTCAAGTCCTGAACAAAATGCAGAGCAGTTGAAAAGTACATGATAATTCTGAGATGGTTACTTCTCACTGCACCAGGTTTTATTTATATTTTCATATTGGTATTTCTGTAATTTTTATTAAATTTAATTGAACTAATCTGAAAGTTATCCATTCAGTGTTAGTCCAATACTGAAAATTCAGTTTGGTATCACAAGCACCAAAGCATCTCCTGTCATCTTTCTTGTCCTTTGGGAAGTTCCCCAAGAAAGTCAGTTGGTAATGTAAAAAATAAAAGTGCATAGTAAAGAGGAGATTGAAGAATAACTTAGTTCCATATGTAAAAAACCCCACCAGCATATCTTCATTCCTGAGATGAATTAGCACTATAGTAAATAAAGATAACTCACTGATGCACACACTGCTGCTAACAGATACGTGGGTATGGTGTCCACTCCTTTTGCACTTTGAATTGGGTTCAGTGATACATTTTTTGAGGTTTATAAGGCCTCATGTGAGTTTTAGCAGACTAGGAATCAAATAGACAGGCTTGTAGGAGTTAAGAGGCAGTTTTAAAAGCCGCTTGTCCTTCTCTAGGCAGATCTTCAGTGAAATGAAAATTTGGTTTAACAACGTTACTGCTACATAGTAAGCCGGAGAATGTTTTATTGGAACAGCAAAACTTAGAAATACTGCAGTGGCTGTAAAGCATCAAATATATATAAACACATCAGTTGCCGTGGATAAAAGAAAGTACAGATATTTGTGTTTGTCATGATGGATTTACCCCATGAAATTTTGAGAGAATGGAGAAAAGAGTACAGAGCATCAGATAATATTATAGAAGTGTTAGCCAGTTTTAATTAGGGAGCATTCTTTATCTGTTCCAGCCTTGCTTGTGTGGCTGCTCAGGCTTTCAAGAAGATTTTCCAGGCTTTTTTTGTCGAGATTCTAATTTTGGTTTTAGTTCAGGTTTCCTACATTACCATTTCTTACGGGTGGTAGGGTGGGTCAGCCCCGTACAGCTCCTAGGAAGCGAGGAGTTAAGTCCTGTCCCCAACTGCCAGGCACCCCGCAGCTGCTGCCAGTAATCCAACAATATGGCTTAATAGAGCAGCGGGAGCTTCTGGGGGGCGTTAATGAGGCTAATTGGCAACATGTACTTCATTCCCAGCAGCTGGAGGACATAAACCATGAGCAGGCAGAGGCTTGGTGTGGAGTTGGTGGTGGGGAGTACAGGCAGAGAGACATACAGGTGCCAGGCTGATGTAGTTAAGAGTTTGGTTTGCAGCGTTGTCCCTCTGTAGTGAGGCGATGACCTTGGTTGGCCAAAGAAAGGTTTTTGAAGGAAGAAGCATTAACTGTGGGGCGGGTCGCTGCCTGCCAACTGCCTTGCCTGCCTGAAGGGCAGGCTGTCCCAGCGTGGGTGCGTGTGGCAGCTGGTGGGGGCTCTTCAGCACTTGATGGGATCCATCAATGAAATCCCATGCTTTGGTCCTTCGTGGTGTAAGACCAGCTCCTTGGTGCCCTTCATCTAGTCACTTGTAGTAGGCTCAGGCCGTGCAACTCTGCATTTGCCCCTTGTAGCAACAGTTCCTCGGACAGCAGTGGGCTTCCAGCCTCATGCAAAACACCAGCTATGGTTGCGCTGAGTCTCTGCTGGGATTCCTGCTGGGTAGGTGAGGGGATGGGGGGGGTATGGGTGGGGGAGCAGGGAGGGCGAGGTGCCTGTGCTCCCCACACCGCTCAGGGCTCTCGCCTCAGTGGCGAGTGCCGAATAGTCACAGCGGTCCCACACCTCGGCTGGGTTTCTGTGGGAAGGCAGTGAGGCTACCGAGAGACACCTGCTGCTGCTGCAAAAGCTGGAGGCTGTTAGCAGCAGCACTTGCCTTGCAAAATGGCAAAGTAGCGCCCGCAGATGCTGTGGGAAGCTGAAGCCTCAAGGCCAGGGCACAAGATGGCTGCCGAAGAGCTTCCTTGCCTGAGGCAGAAGGCGAGAAAGAAAAGCTGTCGGCCAATATCATGCAGAGGAGAAGTGTTCAAAGAGTAAGTGTCTTCTCCTGGGTCTTTTGTGTCTGAGGTTTTCTGTCCTTCATCAATCTACTAAAAAATACAGCATTGTGCAGCAGTTAGGTATGCTGGGCGTTTCAAGGTCTACTTTGCTAGTATAAAAGCAAAATGTTTGTCGTTTTACATGACAGTGTAAAAGTGATACATGAAAGTAGTTGTGCATTCAGACCAATGTTTTTGCAGTTTTCTATTCTGTGTGTTTTGTTCTTAAATCTGATTTCTGATGTAGATGTTCATAATGGGAAGGATTGAACAAAATCATGGAAGAAAATTAAGGATTTTACAATAAAACTCATTCAAGAAGTTAAGCAGTTAGTAATCCGTTTACAAATTGTATACTGTATACAAATGGTGTACTACAAACACAATATTTTGTGTTTGTAGATTAGAGCTGTTTGTATAAGCTTGTGATTTTTGTTGTAACTTTTTTGTTTGCTTTGTGTGGGACGAAGTGTTTGAAATTAAAACTAAGAACACTTTCAGGTTTTTTGTTTCTGAAAAGGGTAAGTCTTCTTGCATGTGTTGGTCTCGTGTTGATCTTTGACAGGGCAAATGGGTTTTTGGATGGGAGCTATAGTTTAAGTTGTTCTGTTTAGGCTAATAGCACAAATGTATAACAAATTGCTTCCAAGCTGCTGTGGTAGCATACTTCATTTTCTTTTCGAACATACACCTGCTTTAAATTCTAACTTTTAAATCAGATACCAAGTAATGTTGAGTTATTGAAAAACTATCAGTTTATAAGTTTTTAGAAAATGGCAGGCATGCAATTATGAAGTTAACCGGAAATGTTGTAAATAATTAGTTTTCATAGCAAGTGGCAGTGGATACAATTTGAACTTTCATAGTTACCGAGGTGATTTAGACACACAAGCTTCTAGATCAAGTCCCAGTGAGCTGCTTACTTTTTTTTTTAGAATTATCTGCTGATTTCTGTTGCATGTCATCTTTCTGTAACTTCACTTGTTTGTCAGGGAAGAAAGGAAATTAAATTCTAACTCTTTTTCATTGAAAACCAATATAGTTGTAGGAAACCTGACTTCTGCTTGGAGAATACAACCTTGTATGTATGGAGGGAGTATTCATTGCAAATGAGAGAATTTTTGAAAACAGAATTACAAATATTCTTCGAAGTGGCTGAATTGTCACCTTTTCCCTTAAGCTTCCTTTTTATTTAGTGGAAATCTGGGGAGAGAATTTTCTTCTTAATCCTTAGAACTGTTTTTTTAAGGATATTTAAGGCAACAAGATATATACAGACATGTAAACCGTGAAGAGTTTTCCTTCTCTTTCAAGAGTACTGGTTTTAATGGAATAGAAAGTGATTGCATGGAAGGCAAGACAATTATCAGTGGCCACCAATGGCTCTCCCAGAAAATGCAGCACCCTAGAAGGAGGACAGTTAGAATATAACGCTCATGGAACCAGTCCAAACAGCTGATTTTTGTTTGATGCTTGTACTCCTTTATCAGAAGAAGTCATGTTGTGTTAATGACTGGGTTTTTTTGAGTCTTGATTTTTGCATAGGTTTTTGGCATTCTTTTTGTTTTAAATCTTGTGTGGTTTAAAAAATTAACGTAAATAATTGTGATTCCGCCTGTATTCCTGACCTTAACAATGCAGAAAGCCTTTCCACTAAGTTTAATGGCAGGGAATGTCCACGCCTTTCCATCTTGGACCTGGAAATTGCTCTTAATTGCCTTACAGAATGGCCTACTCCTGCAAAACCGCTTCCTCACTGTGTAGGATGAAGAGTTATACAAATTCTTCCCAGAAGAGGAGTATAGACAGTCATGTTTGGAAAAAAACTTTGAATGGAAAGTTCAGAAACACGAAGTTCACTTAAAACATATGTGTCTCTGAATAGCAAAGGGATGTGAATGCCCAGATTGCTTTGGGTGTTTGAGTGCACCAGCCTTGTAGGTTGTGCTTGCTTCTGCAGGGGGTTGTGCTTCCAGATCCACTGGGTGTTTCTGAATGTCTCATTGTATAAATTAAGAAAATAGATGGGGAAAGCAGGTGGAAATCTCTCTGGGGGATTTTGTTTTTAACTTGCTATAATGGTTTAATAGTTAGCAGTTAGAGCTAAGCAGGTGTTGTAAGAACTCTTATTTAACAATTATCACTCATTTCCGGGCTTCCTGTTTGCTCAGACTGCTGGGGAACATCACCAAATTAGCCAACTGATTTCAAAACCTCTTTTAACCCTTTGCCATCCAGAGAAGCTGGGAAGACCCTCCATCAAAGATCCACGTGTCTGACAGGATGAAGGACATAGCACAAAGCCATTGTGGTGCAAAGATGGTCTGGCAAATGAAAACAAGGCTTTTAAACTGTTGGGTATGAAAATGATGCAGGAGCATTGCATCATCGGGAAAAGATTCTGTCATCATTTCATCTCTTTGATGGATTTTTGGATAAATCGTAGGGAAGGAACTCAAGAAAGCTCATGGAGCTCATACAAGTTGGAGGTTTTTTGGTTTTAGCATTCTGTTCTGGGTTTTATTTTTTCCCCTCATTCCTTAACACTTTCCATTAATTATTGGCCTTGGACATGACAAACACATGAGGATTTAGAGACATGAAGGAGTTATACTTTGCTGTAATTTAGCCATCCTTTAAGAGCTCATATATGCTCTGAATGTTCTTTGTCCTGAATTATCATGATAAATTAGGATTTAGAAAAAAATATTAGCACTAGCATTTTATTTTAGCATATAAAATGTTCTGTTGATAATATGTAAATGAGGTTTTGATCTACTCATAACTTGCTCAATCAGTTAGTACCAAACTATACTGAAAATGTACTTTTAATCAAGATTTTAAAATTAAACTGCTGATAGCACTCTGGAGTCTGATATTTGGACACAGAGCAAAGTGTAAGACTGTGAGGGCTCTTTTGGTTAGTACTATAACACGGCTTATTGCCAAATGGCTCACATTAACATTTAATCATAAAATTAAAAAAATGTAGGCAGATATTTTCTGGGGTGCATGTATAGTTTGCATAGTGCCTATGTCTTTTTTTTTTTTCAAGCAGAAAGCCTTTAAGGAACTGCCTTGGTAAGTTCAGAAATATTGCTGTACTTGAGAGAGAAAAAGGGAAAAATCGCTTTAATTCTGCTACAAGTTGGAGTGCCTCTGAGGTTGTAGAGACGGATACGAAAAGACAGCCTGCTTACTTGTAATGGTGCTTGAGTGATGAGTCCTGGTGAGAGTAAGAAATCTGGAATATACGTCTGTTCCTACGTTTGCGTGCAGCTAATGGTATTCATGCCAACTTCAGCTCAGTTCATACTGGTTTAAACATGTACTTTTTCTAGTTTGACTGAAATTACACCTCGATCCTCCCAGTGTAACAGAAACTAGAATCAGGCCAGATGTAGCTCTCCTCTGGCAGAGAGGCTCATGGTGAAGAAACAGTTTCTACCATCAGAAAAGTTACTGTTCTGAAGGGGAAAGTGGGGAGGAGAGACCACTGGTGTGATGTGCATGTCTGCACGTGTGTACGTGCATGCACACCACAGATACGCAGGGTCTCTGAAGTTGCAGGGCAGTGCTTTCTTTGTGTACCCTCTCATGCACGTATGTCTACTCTCAAGGTTTCTGCTGTCATCTGTGCTGGTACCAAGTACCATTCAGTTCAGGAACTTCTGACAGCAAGATTAAAAGTGTTACTGAATGTGAAGTTACAAGCCTTCTTCAGCTGAAGTGACAGAGCGTTTTAGTTTTACAGTTCTAACACGCTTGGACTAGATTGCATGATGATGAAGCAGTACGAGTGGATAAAACCAGTTTACATTAAGCATTTAAGTAGTGAAATTGATTTGCAGTTCGATATGCTACAAATTCGGTTGTCAAGAGAAAATAGGGAAAAATCCCTGTATTTTGTATGCTGGTTCAAGTACCTTTCAGTTTCCTGGTTACAAGGATATCTTAATTTCTCCTGTTTCCTTTTAAGATAAAGTACATACTCTACAGATTTTCTCTCACCCAGATTTCCTGTTTGTTTTCTCATACTGTGTCTAACATCAAACTCCACTAATTCATTATTGGGAATTAATAAATCCTTATGCTGAAAAGCAAAGGAGACAAAGTAACAGAAACCTGTGAATGATGTCCAAGGAGAGGAAGAAAAGTGAAATGCCAAACCAGATGGTTATTCCTTGAAGTTCCCCGGAATAGGAGGTGGGTGTTTTATCCTGGAGCTGGTACATGGGCTAAAAGTTCTCACAGGCACCCTTCAACATTATTGCTGCAAAAATAATAACTCATTAGTCTTGTTGAGAGCTTACATTGCCTTGTAATGTTTTAGTAGACATACTCTACTGAGCTGAAATTACTGTTGGTGGAAGAATTGGACCTGACACTGCGAGAATCTGATTCAGCTTATGACTAGTTCAATATTCCTGGCCCTGGTACTCAGTGCTATTTTGGGTTGTATGTTTTTTTGTTGTGGTTTTTCTTTTTTAAAGGTGTATTGAGGATTTGGAGGCACAATGCAAGACATTTTGAGAACTTGAATCCTTGAGGTACATTTTGAAAACCTATCCTCAGTTAGTTTCAAGTGACAGTTGTCCAAATGTAGATTAATCAGCTGGTAGGTCGATGATTATGAACGATAATGCTTTTATTTTTCTTTGTCCAAGCATGCTGGTAGTTGAAGGTTTGGATGAGTAGCATGTTAAGATGTTGCCTTCTGGTACTGTGGTTTTAAATAAAGCTTGGGTCTTTTCCGTATATCATGTGTGTCTTGCAGCTTTTATTATTTGGAACAATCTTCCTCAAATGTTCTGCCTCACTGACTCTTTGGCTAGTGTCAAATCTCACATGAGGATCTGCGTTTTAGGGAGAGGTGGTAGTGGGAGGGAGGTTTTAGTTGCTTGCTTGAACTGTACAACGTGTCTTTTTTACTCCTACTTTGCTTTTCTTTTTACTATAAACAGCATAAATTTCTTTGAACAATTTGGGATTTTTTTTTAACCTATCATATAGGTAGTGAAGACACATAACTTACTGTTGTGTACTATGGGCAAAAAATGTTGCAGTTCAGTCATGTGTTTACTTCTAAAACAACATTGATAAGGTTTAGTCAGTGACAGTCTGTAATAAAGGAGCATGTCAAATGTTTAAAAGACTTGGTTGCCTAGATAACTCAAGTTGATTTCTTTTTATTAAAAAATCTTTTCTTTATAAAGTCTACCTCTTGTGCCTTCTTCCCACCCCCACCTTAATGCTTGGCCTGGGACCGTAACATTGAAATGCATGATTGCTCTGTTGGTGTGGAAGCAGTAGCAGGCACTAATTCGAATAGCAGTTGAATTTGAGCTTAAGTTCAGATTAATTAATGTGATGTAAGACCTTACGAGTTCACTGTATGCCCAAATTAGTGTTGTTTCCCTTTCATATATGTATTGCTTTCAGGTTGTTTTTATTCCCCATGATAGTTTCATAAGTAATTTTGTTCTGTTTGTCTATAAGCTGTTATAGACAGCTTATAACAATATCAAAGGCAATATCATGATTATAAAATTTGGAAGATTTCCTTTTACTTTTTCTTCCTAACATGTGCTCTGAACAGAGAAGCAGTTTGAAAACTTTTAATGTACGTGGCAACTAGAAATGCATGTGTGTGCGATTCTGAGAGGTGGAACAGTAACAGATGTTCTCCAAAGCAATAGGTAATTCCTTGGCAATTCATCAAGAAAGAACATGCAACCTAGGGGAAACCAGGCTTCTTGTAAAGGGAGCATTCTCAGCTCCAGGTGTATAAATCAAAGTCTTTGTGTATACCAGGCTCTATTTTGGTGGGCCAGGAAATGTAACTGGTTTTGTGTAGAAAGGATCAAATCATGTAGTTCCTATAAAAGTTTGCAGAGTGTTCTTTTCATGTAATAGGAGACTCCTCAACAGCTTTCTCCTGAGGGAAGGCAAGCATTTCTTCATGTTCTTTATTTCTTTTTCAAGTGCCTTAGTCTTATGTCTTTTCAGTAATAACATCAGAAAAACTCTTGAAATCTTCCTTGACTCTTCTGGCTTGTAACACAGCAGTGCAAAACTCTTTGCTTATCTGAAACTCTAGAAACAAAGGAATGCAGTGGGCACAGAGGCTGCAGTGCCAACTTATTAGTTCTACTTCTGCCAGATGAGGATCAAGCAGATTTGCATCTTAATTCTTTTCTAATGTGTTTTTAGTAGGTACATCAAGACTGAGCTCTCTTAAGAGAGTCTTAATGGATGTAATGTTTTCATTTGCTTAGAGTCCAAAATTTTAGAATGACTTTTATAATAGTACTTGGAGATTGCAGCAGTTTATAAATATCAGGTAGATTGCATAGAAATTAGGTGTCTGCAAAACAGCAAAAATGTGGCACAACTGAAGCTGCAAAGAGAAGAGAAATCTCTGGGCCTCTCAGGTTCAGGAATTTTGTATATTGGGAATGGGAGCTTGGCATGTGCATGGCATTCCATATTCCTCTCCCCTTTGAAGTTGTAAGGGTTAGTGTTGTCCATCTGTGTTACTTATTTTCATTTGCTCATCCTGTGTCCTCCGCTTCTGTTACGAGAATAAAACAACTTCATGAGAAGTCCTTTCTGTCCTGCATGCAGGCTGCAAAGACATCAGATAACAACACTGAATGCCCATTTGTTCAGTGGGAGCATCTGACACACAGTGGTCTCAGAACATCTTGGGGCACACCCAGGGTCTCAGATAATACTGATTTAGTAACACTCTAATGCAGTTGGTGATTCAGTGTGCAAAGCTGTTTCTTGTGCATATAAAAGTTAAAGATTAATGATTTTATTCTGCATGAGCATTTCCAAGAAGGGAAGAAAACTAAAAATAATAGGGAAGGGGAATTACGCTGCTATGCATGCTTTTGAGTGGTTGCTTTCCCCCTTTTCAGTCCTTAGCCTCCCATAGAGTGGTAGCATTTTTCCTCATTGGAAATGAATTCTGAAGATTATTCTGTCCGGGAGTTTTATTTATATGTGTCTAACTTTGAGGAATTTAAAGAAAAATCGTGGTTGTGTACACTGTTTTTAAAGTATGAAATATAATCTATATCTGGATTAATTTCCATAAACTAAAATTGGATTAATTTTTCAGATGGAGATTTGTGGACTGCGGGAGGGGGGTTATACAGTATGTAGAAACCACAGCTTATATGTCCACTCAGTATCTTGGTTTCCTCAAGCAGCAAGTATGCATCCTCACTTTTAATTTGCTCTACAAAATTTGTCTTAGTATGTAATTTCATTTTTAGTTTCAATGTATTTTATTATTAGCTTTTTTATGATGTATGTAGCTATAGAATAAGTAAGAGAATTAATTAAACCTTAGCTTTGGAATGCCGCACTCAAATACAGGTCCACTGAGACTTTCCTTTTCTGAGTTTGATAAAATTAATAAAATTTAAAAGGAAAAGGCTTTTTTCCTGATAGATCTGAGCCTAGTGGTATTGGAATGATATTAAAGATTCTGTGGTAAAGCTTAAAATAAGACTTCATTGAGCATTCTTGATGAAGTTCCCCTCTTTTGAAACCTACTCTGTATTCTTCTGATGCTGCTTTCCAGAGATCGCAACATGTGGTTTGCAATACACTTGAGGGATAAAAGTATCCCTGACTATTATTGCATGGGCATCCTTATTTTTGTGTTATGCATTTAGTGACACTTAGTAAAATTGAAGTACCAGAAATAATGGAATAAGAAAGAAGAAAAGCACAGACATGCTTATAACCATGACTGCAGTACCACATATTTTCAAGGAGAATAAATTTGAGATAGATAACTAGATGGTTTTGCTGTTACGAGTGTCTGTTTTCTCAAAGATACCAGATGTCCTGTTCTGGAGTATGCCAGTCTCTTACTCTGTTTTCACCAGCTGCATCTCTTTTTGTGGAGCTGTTCTCTAGCAGTAGAGGTGGTCATGAGAGGGATGTGGTTTAGAGGAGAGAAAAAAAATATTGTGCCAGTAAGGGCATAATTTCTGTCTCTTCCCAAATATGTTTCCAGTAAACATGGAGTGTTGAGGTCTGGCAGTTGGTTTTTTTTCTTTTTTAAAGCCTTTGGATGACCAAGCCCAAACGTTGTTGGGACGCTCTTTAAACGTTGGGTTGCTAGAGCCACTAGTGCAAAAGAGCCAGAGTCTCTGATACCAGTCTAATACAAACTACAGACAGTAGGGGGTTTGGCAGTTTAGGTGGATTTTGGGCAGATCATTATCTTTGGGATATCTTTGGAGTTCATCTCTTTTTATTTCTAAAGATTGATTCAGTTGACACTTTCAGATTCCAGACAAGTAAGCCCACTGCTGCTGCCATGTTCTCCGAAAGCTTCTTTCAGTTTTACCCTCAAATAGTGTCTCAAAGCTGTCCGGAAGGACCTGCTGTCTGCAGAGTGAACGTTTTGCTACTTTTCAGTTTCTCTTCATTGGTTCAACAGTTATCTGAATTTGGTGTGGAGGGCAAAGCTGCCAGAAGCTGTCAGTGTTTCAGTGCATGATCCTTCACAACAGCTCTTACACTGCCATTAAACTTGATTTATTGTAGAAATTTTTGCAGTGTGAGCTTGATAATTATCCTGATTTATGTATGAAGTAAGGGGAGGTAAAAGGAGGATAAGTAGTTGAGGGTAAAACATACCGTTTGGTTTGAGATGTGCTCTGCTTGCTTAGCCGTATGAGAAGGGAGCCATGTTTTTATATAATTACCATTTTCAATGACTTTATAAATATGCCTAATTAAACAAAACTACTAAATATTGACGTGGTGCAGAAATAAGTGATTGAAAGCTCTCAGAAAGCTTGATATTCAATAGTTGTATAGAAAATTACAGATACACAGTAACAATTCAATGCAAGTAACAGATTTATCTTTAGCTAATGAAATCTTTTGGTATACAAATATCTTTTCAATAACTGCTTAAATTCCTAGAAAATGCTACAATACAATAGCAGTTGAAGAGTCAGAGTAGGAGATATTTGAAGTAGTTGTTGCTCTCATATAATTTAGTTGGACTGTGGATCCCAGAATGTGTTGCTGTTTCTTGAACACTCAGATTTAACTAGTTTCCAGTATGTAATGTATCTTTCATGTTTTAAAAATGTGCCTTGTTTTACAGTTATGAAATGAAAGCCACATGTTATGAAAATAATTCTGAGTGAAATATTGATTCATGAATTGTTAGTTAATTTTGTACCTGAAAAAAACCACACCTCGAAATGTTGGTTGTGCAGATAAAATGTCAGTTCTCAAAATGATGCTACCTTAGCTTTTATGAGTATTGTCGTTCATTCCAGTAATGATTTTTCTTGCCAAAATGTCTGTTAGAGCTTGTGACATCTATGCAACATGCCTATGCAGTAGGAGAGCTAGACTCTCTCGTTTTTAATGTTAGCATGTTTGCTGCTGCTTGTATTTTTCGCTGTGCGTTTTTATAACAAAATTTGAAGGGAGGATGGGAACCTCATCTTATTTAAATGATAATCTTATTTAAATGATAATAAAATAAATTCAAGTAAACTAGTCAGGTCTTAAGCTCATACTTTGCTGAGTCAAAGAGGTCCAGTTCCTTCCTTTGATGTTGTTCAAGGGTTAAGAACAAAGTTAAGTAAAAAGTTCCCTTACTCTGTGGTAAATCTATGCTAGCAGTCAGAAAAGCTGTCATTCTCTGTATTAAATAAAAGGCTACAATCTGTAGAGGAGTGAAGGTGCAGTGGTTGAGGAGTATCAGGAGAGACCAGTGCAGCTGCCAGGTTGTGCCTTCTACTTGCTTGTCTGGTGTTTCAGGGTGTACCTATTTTACAGAAGTTACTTGGATGCCTATAGGATTCTGGCTGACCCAGGGGTAGCAGCTCTCTTTGTTGCCAGGTAAGGTGGAGGGTGTTTAGCTTTGTCGTGAAGTGGAAGAAACTTTCATTAAAGTACTTCTAAAATACCTAGTAATGTTTCAGGTTCACTGTTGGGACTGTTCATGGTGTTAAAATCAGTTGATTTTCTTCTAAAATGATCCAAGATGAAATGAGAACAAATTGCAGGTCAGGGTTCAGACTTAACCTGTTGGGTTTTTTTGTCAAACCTAATAAAAAACTTTAGGTTAACCAATGATCTTAAATTTTAACATTAAAACAGCAACTGCATGTTTTTTTTCCCCAGGCATTTCCTCAGGTATATTGAAAATGCTGCTAAACTGCGTTATTTCAATTCTGAACACAATTCCAAAGCTGCCTGATCTTTTTTTTTTTTTGAGGACAGTATAAGAAAAATGACCAAATTACCCAGAATTAATCACATTTCCATGGCTGAATACCAACTACTATTTGAGCCAGATCCTGAGAATGCTAGCATTTTTATTTGTTTATCTTTACTGGATCCTACTACATCTTTATCTTCAATAGTTAGCAACTTTATTAGCATGCACACATATATAAGTTGAATTTCTAGAGAGGGAACCTTTTTCCTTGGTGGAGGGTAATGATTTTGTAATGGGATCAATTGAAAGCACTGTTAATGGCAGCTGCTTTGCAGGGAATGAAATCTGAAACAACCCAAAAGAGGAACTGTGTAGACTCCTGGGAAAAGTTAAAATGCAACATATTTGACTGAGCCACAAGCAACAGATTGGATAGGGTCAGAGAATCGGAAATAAAAACAGTCCAAAACTCTCACTCTGCAATATTACACAGACATCATGGAGATGTATAGGATTCCCCAGAGAGCCTTACTTAAAGGGGTTGCCTGGATGGTTAAGAAGGTCATACTTGTGCATGAATCATTTTCATCTTTATTACTAGTAAGGAAAAACACTGCATTTAAAAAAAAAAAAAAGAGGAGGAGGGGCAAAACAAACAAACAAAAAATGTCAAACAAACAAAGAAACACCCAAACCCACAGGTCTGAAACCTTTCTCCACCACTACAAAGGTGACTTTCCTTCCACTTCTGTCTTTGAAGTCTCTGGAGTAAAGGGACTATTGCTGTTACTCTGATCAGGCAGATCTTTGGGAACAGTTTCTATACTTCTAGCGAAAAAATTAAATATCTAGTTCCCATTTCAGATCACCTTTTAAATTAAGTTGTTTTTTTTTCAAGTAAGACTGGAGAGACAGTTTTGAAAAAAACTTTGATAGGAATAAGTTTTGATTATAGGCCTGCCTCTCCAAGGCGGAGATTTCTACAAGCTGTGTGGGATAGCACTTATGGAAATTGTAGGCCAACCACAGGTGGCAGAATGAGGAACAAGGGTATTCAAAACTTAAATACGTTCCTGAAGAAGCCTATCCTGCCTGCCTCCACGCTCTGTACAGACAACACGTTTTTCATGACACTTCCCCCATGTGTGAAATTATTCGTTCTTCTTCTGTAGGCTGCACATAGGAGGATTATGGGTGGTCAACATTTTAAAAACTGGTTGGAAATTGAGACAAAAAGTTTACTGAAGGCCAGATAGACTTTCTGCAAGACATATCTCTGCCTTCTCTGTGTGGAATTAGAACTGCAAGGCCTCCTGCTGTAAACTCCGAATGGAGATTTTTCTGTAAATCAAGTGGTAAAATGTTCCTTTTGGGAAGTGATAGGTGCACCACAGCAGAAGTATGTACAGGTTTATCAGTAGGCTACAATAATGACTGAGTACTCCTAGTAAATTTAGCAGTTCAAACACTGCTATTAATGTGACAGCATGCTTAGAACCCACAAACTCCAATGTAGATAATGGTAAAGAGATCAGGGACTAAATGCGTAAATGTGTTAAGGAGAGCCTGAACTTCTTAGAATTTGAACTCTAAGCAAGACTAATTATAGGAGTTGAAATAGGCACATGGAGGGTGAAGTAAGTTTACTGCCTGGGGTAACCCAGCAGGTCAATAGCAGAGCTCACAGTAGGATTTCGGAAAGCATTCAAATTTTTGAGGAAATTCTTTATGGAGAGGAACTCTGAGCTCACTGGTTTGCTTTAAATAAAAGAAACAATGGGAGATTACTTAATTTGGGTATGTAAAGTACCATTTAAAAAATAAAGGGCTTTTTAATCTGAGAAGGATAGAACAAGAACTGAGGGCTAGCCAGATAGATTAAAATGAACAGCAAAGCATATATTTCTTTTCACATGAAAGTGATGAAGCAATGAAACCGGTTAGCAAGGGATGTAGCAGATCCTTCATTCCTAGACATTTTCAGAAAACACTGAAAGCGTTTCGTCGAAGACAGGCATTAGCTTTGCTCTACTTGGCTCAATAGAACAGTAAGTAGGTAGCATGCTATGCCCTCCATTACCAGAGCTGGATGGTTCTTATACATTCAGAACTAAATTTTAAGATCTAAAAGAACAAAAATTGTTTAGTTACCCTAAGTCCAGTTCCAGGAGCTGTGACTATTTGGCTATATAAAATCTAACCTAAGCTCTTACAAAGACATTGCCCAAACATGAGTACTCTTGTATTTAAAAAAAAAAAAAAAAAAAAAAAAAATTTAATTCTGATCAGGTTTTTCAAAGAACAAAATCTGAATGCACATGCACGTGAGTCTGCACTTCCTGTTTCCTCATGGACTAAAAGAGGAGCAACCAAATTGCTGCAATGCAAGGCAGGCTAAGCGTCAGCGGGGAATTTTGGTTGATTTTTTTTTTTTTTCCTCTTAAGCCCAGGAAATACTGGAAAGCTTGCATGCATGTCTGAAAGAGTGAGATTTTAAAAAGGTTTGCCCAGCATCTTTCATGTTGAGCTCATATCTAACATGTGAGAACTCCACATGTGTGATTCAGTTTAAAATACTGCAGTAAATGAAAATAAATGCTACGGAAACATGTCGGTTAATGCAGCATACACTAGAAAGTGTTTGTTCTTAGTGAGTTTTGACAATGTGTCTATTCCTGGTGAGCCACTTTGGGCTGGTGGACTCTGCTGTCTGACTTTTCAGGAACAGTAATAATAGTAGTGGCTATTTTTGCCGCTTCCTTTTCTGTAATCTCTGTATTCGAGATGTTTCGTTCTGGTCTATCAGTTTCATGGAATATAGGTTGCCTGGCAGCATGTGTCAAGCTGCTAAATTTTATTTTACTTTGTTTCCCTTTTCACTTTTAAACATGGGTAGCTTGGACCATGGCAGTTTTCTATTTTGTTATTTCTTTTCACAAAGTGTTTTGTAGCTGGCATCCAAAGAGTCTTGGAGTTGCTCTTAGTTTGTTATGGCTAAAGCTGCAGAGGAAGTCCAAGTGAATCACAGATAATTGTAGTCCTCAGGATAGCCATTTTGTTAACAGAATTAGCTTCATTAATCTTTCTAATCTGATAATTAAACAGAGGATAAAACATCATCAGAGCAAGAAAAAAACTGTTAAATAAAACCCCAACACTATTAAATGGTATCTAAAGATCTTATTGTAGTACTTTCTAAGGGGAAAAAAATAGAACCGAAGAGAGAATGTTCTAATCATGTTTTCTTCCGGAAGTGAAAATGCTTGTTCCTCTGGAAATTTTTTAGGAAGGCACATAAGATAGCATTTGGGGCTACATTTTCTGTCAAATTTTTGAGGTATTTTTTGCCAATTCTGGGTATTTGTTCAAGAACCAAAAATAAACAAGTTACATGTTTTGGTCCTGTTTTTAAATTTACTTTTTTCAGGGATTGAATGATTGACCATATCGAATATGAATAATTTTATGTGTTTGAAACTGCCACATTTACTGGCAAAATGTTCATCTAATACAAGATTTTAGCAATTACCTTTTCCTTTAGGAAACAAGAAAGATGTTGCTGTTTAGATATTGGACTGAGACTTGAGAGGTGCATGCAGTTCCCAGGCTGTTAGAGACATCCTTACTTAAAACCCCAATGTGGAAAGGGTGATGGACATGGAAATTGAGGGGCTCAGAGGGGTCAGTGCAGATAGGGCATCATTCTGCATGTGCTCTGTGTGTGTGCTTAGTATGGAAAAGGACTAACATATCTGCATGGCAGCCAATTTCTGTAAATACTGCTTGCAGTTGTGCGTGTCTCATAGTGCGACGGCAGAACGAAGTCCTTCATTCTCAAATAAACAAACACTTTAAAAGATTTTTTTTTTTTAAAGCGAAGGCACTTTCCCAAGTAACTTGTGTGTGTGTGTTTTTCTTAATTCTGTTTTCTTCTTTCTTCTTTCAAATTTCTTTAAAACTTAACTTTTGTTGTAACTTGAACAAAGTCTCTGAATTGATGCAGTTCTTGGCAGGCTGTAAGTAGGAGAGCTATTTCCAGGAAGGATACTTTTGTTTAAATACTTGATGCCAATTCTGTTTTACTATTGTGGTTTGTGTATCATGCAATGTTTGTTTATTGTAATGTCAGTGTTTGTTGTAAAGCAGCTCAGGTTACAGATACATATGTGAAAGGACATAGAGAATATTTGTGTAGATCATACTTTTTCCTTCCATCTTTATAACGCAGCAGAAGAATGTTTATTTGTATTTCTTAAAGTTTATATATTCATGCTTTCATCTTGTAGCTTGCTGAAAATTTTTCTTTTAACTGGGAAATAAATATTTCTATGGTGTTTTTGCAATCTCCTCCCTTTTCTATAACCAAATGTAGATAATTCTATAAGGTGACTATTCCTTTTTTTGCTTGTATTTCCAGTTTCTTTCCTCAAAAATACAAGTATATCTGTGGTGAACCTGAATGGGAAAGTAGGTGACACATTTTTAAAAACTGCATTGAAGTTACTAAAAGTGATCAATTACAAGGTTATCTAAACAGAGCCATCTAATTTTAAAAAATGGTGACCTTGCAATTCCCTGGATGAATAATAAAACATTTTAAGTTACCATGTTTTTGGTGTCATGATTTAAAAACTGTTCTAAACTTCCTTATTACTTTTAAAAAGCTTAGCCCTTATGTTGGGGGGAAAAAAACCCTGGTATTCTGACATACTAGGACAGCTGAAATAGTAACGAGAAGCATTCTAAGATTTAAGAATGCAGTTAAAAGAATTAGAGTATGGCTCTGTTTACGAAATAAAACTTAGCGTTTTTTAGAGTAATTTTAGCATAGCTTTGTTCTTAAAATAGTGTTTTATTTCCTTTTGTTTGCTTGTGACAACTTCATGCCGCTTCTGAGCTGTATATATAATTTTTGTCTCTGTATGTTTCCATGATTGTCTCTCTTTCCTAGGTCCTTTGTTCTTCTCATTCACTTGTGTTTTTTAATTGAAGATATTTAGGTCCCCGTATTATGCTATTTCATCAGCTTTCTTAAGTTCTGCCTACCTGAAGTAGTGTTCTTTGTTCCTTGCCTGGTGGTAGTCCATAGAGCTTCTCCTCTTTGGCACAACCTCAGAGCAGCTTGGTCGTCTGGGTAGTTAGAGTTCAGCCCTGTGATGTTCTTCTTTGGCCTTGGGTGCCAAGGTGAGACTTGAAACAAAAACTCAAGGCAGTCATTATACGAAGAGGGTCGGCGGTGTTCAGCAGTGCAGGTTGATTATGAACCAGAATTTCACGAAGGGTGTGCTAAGGTAAACTTGAAAGTAATACAGGGATTTTATCATGTTAAAAGATCAATTTTGCACAGAAGGAGGAGCAGCTTGGATGCTGGAGAATTTTCAGGCAAGTCTTAATAGCTTGTAGAGATGTTTCCTAAAACAAGATGTTCATTTTCTGGAAATTTGAGGGTAAGAACTTCGTAATTCATAGCAAGTCGCTGAGATCAAAGATGCTTCTGGGTGCACCTCCAGGGCTATGTTAACTGCATATTCCTTAGTTTCAGCCATTTTAGTTGGGGTGGGGTCAGGAGGAGCAAATCTCATTTACATCTAAATCAAATTGGCAAAATAGAAGAGTAAGAATTTACAAATTGGAGGTTTCTCTTCCCTCTGCTGATGAACTCTGGCTTGCAGCTGATGTTGGTGTCAAACATAAACAAACTACTTCAATGACACTCACTGGAACTTTTAAGTACAGTTTGTCCATTTGCAGCATATTGAATCAAGCTGTTTCCTTCCTAATGGAGGATTAATTTCTATCATGAATACAAATGGAGAGAACATTTAATGTGGTTGCCTTTCAGATAAGAAAGGCTTTTCTCCTTTCTTCCTGGGGAGCTGAAGTGAACTCAAACTCATAAACAGTAGTTGTTGTTTTACTTTTTTTAACTGGGACAAAACCTAGGCTAAGGATGTGAATTTTGTTGCTAACTGGAACAAAGCCAGACAGCTTCACTTACAACGGAACCAAAGAGGGTTGAGTTCCCTGCTGCTGTCATCTGACTGACTAATTGATGATTGTAGTAGGACCTCTCTGAAAGTTACTGCAAGGTGTGGCACAGTAGAGTGTGAAAGACTGAAAATGTGAACCTCTTGTGGGAAGGGTCTGAGACGAATGCTGAAGAGTCTGCTTCCCTCTGAGGCAGCTGAGAGCTTTACTCAAACCAGGGTGGCATTGATGTTCCTAACTTTTGCTTTAAAATGCAGCTGGTTAATAGTCAAGTTCCAGAATCTATCTTTTTTTACAGAGGACTAAAATAGGATTAACAGGAGGGAAACTGAAGGGCAGCTTCACAACCCTAAATATCATCATTTCCTAGCACTTATTTATATCCTACCTTTGGAAATGATTTTGCCTCATTTAGGAAGGATTTGAATTTATGCCACCTCAGTCTTGGATCTTCCAGCTGTTAGTCTCCCTGATTTTTGAGGTCTAAAAATCAGCACAGCTATTTCCTTTATTCTTTGTATGGTAGTGTTGTGTGGATATTTCCTACTATATATTGTCTTGAGTTTCCCAGAGTATACCTGGCAGGAGGAGAGTACAAGAAAGGAGCGTTTTGACCATAAAGAGAAGAAAAATGTCATATGCTTTACAGGAAACAGGTAGTGTTGCTTTGATATCTTCATCTGTAAGATTTCACACAGTAAGTTTTACTTAAGGGAAGTAAGAAAATATGGAAATTACTTCAGGAAATAAGGAAAAATGTAGGCAGTGCACCAGAACTCTTGTATATGACAAGGAAAAGTACCAGTCAATCCTAAGGTCCTCTGCTTATCCATGTATTTACTGTTATGCAGATACCTATTTCATGGTGATTGTCCAAAGTGTTGAAAAGGTGTCTACTCAGAGGAAATATTATTGCAATTTAGGAGAAACTCCGACTGTCGGTGTGGTTAAATCACCACATTTGAGTGATTCCTGAGACTGAACAAATGTGGCAACTAGGAGTTTAGCTTGGGCGTATGAACAAGTGGTTATCTAAAATTGTACTGTAGTAAAAAAAATTTGTCTACATTTATCACTTTTTGACATGTAGTAATCAGCTAGCCATGATGTGCTTGCAGTCCTGATTCTCTATTCAGCATTTTATTCCTAGGTGTTATAGGTAGCCCCCTCCCTTGTAGTTGCAGTTCTAGACATGACATTAAAAAACGTCCGTAAGCCAAGGCAATAAATGTGTGTTAAATATTTTGTGACAGCTGATTAGTTCCCTATGATTTGGAGGGTGCCACTGTGTGCATTAAAGGATAGATTTTGAAAAGCCTTGTGATGAAATTACAGGTCAGATCTTGCCACATGATGCAATTGCCTTATTCTTAAATCAAATAACCATCTGCTTGGGAAAGTGATTGTGCTCTCAAGAAGCTTCTTTTCTTTCTTGAAATACACTTAGCAGATGTTTCAAGTGAATGGCTTTATGCAGACTTTTGCTTTGTGGGTGGTTTTACTGTCCTTTCACTCAAAGTCTCGTTGAGCATTGTGCAGCCAAACGCAGCTCTTATGCACCATATGTTACATTATCTCTGGGCTTGTATAGGATCTTTGTACTTAGTCTTCTTTACTATTACTAAAATAATGCAGCCTCGGTTTCCAGTGTGGTTACAGTTATAGTACAGTGAAAATGTACTAGGTAACTTAGTCTTATGAAGGCAGGCGAATAAGCCATACTAATAGAAGACATTTTCATCACCAGAATAACTGTACTGCATTAACTAAACCAACAAAACAGCACACACACGTATGAGTCTTCATTGACCTGTTTGAGTGTAGAATGCCCTGAATAGTCAGTCTAGGCAGCCTTATCTCTCAAGGTTATTGACTACTTTTTCCATTCACGAAGAAATTTCTCTCTCGTTGATTTATTTCTCTCTCTCATGAATTCTGATTGTAGGTACTTAGAAACCCTAACCGGTTTATGCATATAATTGTTTAGCACCTTAATAATAGTTAATACTTTGTGCCATACATACTCTCGCCACATGCAGCTTTCAAGAAAGTGAAGATAATGTCTTCCTCCCTTCAGATCAGGGAGTCAGAAACTTGGTTTTGTGCAGTGACCCTTCTGTGGTCATGCTGTTTGGTGCCTTTGTGGCCGTTTGTACTACTCTGCTGTCTTGTTGTATGTGAATAAAGCCATTTGTCCAAGTTCACTTTCTGGCCTCTGCAAGAAAATGAACCATGAACACCCTAGTCCCAGTACGGTGGTCCATAAATGTTGTTCTTCCTTGTAATACACAGAATGAGTATGTGACTTGTGAGTGTGCAGATGTGTTTGTGCATAAGCATGCACATGTGCATTCAAAAATCTTCCTCCACTGGTGCCTGGGAGGTCTTAGGTACAGTAGGTTGTGGACGATCAAAGTTCTATCACAATTAATTCGGGACACTGCAATTGAATGTTGATCTATGCTATATTAAGTAGTGGAAGGATTCTTGTTTTAGAATTGGTTTCTGCATACTGTGGTTATTTGAGCTGAATCTTGTTTTTCTCTGGCTGCTTCTGTTCTGTGTTATGTATGTGCATGTGTCTGGCACTGGAAAGTGTTTGATCTTTTCTGTAGGTCATGCAAGATGTTTGTCTCTTTGACTTTTGAGTATGAGTAAGTAAATGATAGAATCCCCTGTGGCCAAAGTTTCTTAACTTTTATGTATATCATTGTGGTCAATTACAGTGTGGCAAGCTGTGTTACGTTTCTCTGTAATTATAATAATCAAATATGTAACATTCATAATGAAAGGCAGATTTGTGAACTTTGTGGCAGTACACTGGCTCTGAAAGGGACCTGCTTGCTTTGGCCAGAAGAGCAAGAGGCTATGGGGGAATAAAAATCATGGCAGTAAACAGATATTCTCGGGAAGCTTTCTCAACATGTTTCCTGGGCAATTTCTTTAAAAGTTAAGTTTACCTCATGTAATTAATGACTTAACATGTGAAATCTGTTAATTTTCAGATGTTAGTAAATAAAATTTTCTCAGCTATCTTGCTGACTTAACGGAGCCTATTGCAAAGCTATCCATTTTAGGTGAGCTTGCCAGGGATTTGGGAGTGAATGCCTGGGAAGTTTGCAATTTTAATCTTCCCTCTAGCTGCTCTTTTAGTCAAGAGTTTGCTTCTATGACAGTAATGATGGTGTTTTTGAAAGTTTTTCAATTACTTGGTCTGCAGTCATTTTGGCTATATTGAAAAGTGTCACTATTAATGTTTTATTTTCTATTAAATAATTTAAATTAGGTACTGTAGTAGCTATTTAAATTGAAGCAGAAAAATCTTGTGGTTAAAGAACAAAAGACCAGCATGGACTCTGTCTCCAGTCATATTCTTAATGCCTTTTCATGGAAATAATATTTTACTAAAATTGGAGAGGCAAATGCCCCTCAAAAAAGCAGACGTAACCCCCCAGCCTTTGCAGATATCATCTCTTTAAACATGATCACTTCTCTTTTTTCTGGGAAGTTGTGTGTTCAAAGAGAAACTTTCTGTTATGCTATGCTCAGTAAGGGTTAATACGTACTGACTTCTCAAGTCCTACATGACTCAAATAACCATCTGCAGTGACAGATCATGTGCTTGGAGGTTTATGCTTTAAGCTATCCAAATATCACATAATCCTAGAACATCACAACAGGAGGTACAAAGCAGGTTTTATGATTTAAATCTTTCTGGTTTTGTTGCTTATACAGTCCATTTAGGTTTATGCTGTTGCCAAAATCCTGAACAGCTTTGTGGTCAAAGGGTTTTTGCTGTATTTCACATGATGTCAAGCTAAGGAACATCGCAGTAAGACTTATTCAACCTTTGTGGTGTTAAGAAGTTTGGTTATGGAAAAGGCATTCGTCTAGTGATTGTTCATTCCAGATCTGAGATTTATGTCAATGATTATCCTTAAATTTCTCTCAAGAGACAAGTTAGTGTTTAAATGAGTGCAGTGCACCTAACCTTGGGTGACCTTCTTGTGTTGGAACATAGGTGGCTGATGGACTTTGTTATGATAAAATGAAAACCTATAGTTATAGGACACTAAGCCACTGAAGGAAGTGGTTTATCACTTCTTTACAGCAGGTCTCAGTTTGCTCTGTAGAGCATGCAAAATCTCTGTGCTGGTGCTGTCAGCTAGAATGAAAAAAAGCACCCCCAAATATTGATGGAATGATTGAAGCTGTACAGTGGTCAAGAATGTAAAATCGTCTTCATAATCAAATATGAAGCATTGGTGCAACCTAAACAGTTGAGTAGCATATTCTAATCTTCCTCATCCCCATAAGGTTAGAGTGAGTGTGCGGTTTCCTTAGCAAAATCTTAGTCTAAGAGAATTCTGTCAGAGTTACATATTTTTGAGCATGGGAATTGTCTTGCACCTGAGAGGAGGAAAACGATGAGCTTAGGACTCCATTTTTCAGAAGAAAGGATAGGAGTTAAAATATAGCAAGAAGCAAGGAGGAAAAGCTGGAACTATTTTCACAATCTTCTGCCATAGTTTGATTAAATTTTGCATCACTCCAGAGTTGCCCAAGAATTGTGATGCTCTGGAAATGCTGCAGAGAAATATTTTACGCAATTTTTTCTCTGATGCTTTTTTTACTGGTGAGTATTAACTGAATGGAAAAGAAAGGAAATTGCCTCCTAGATATGTACCCACTAAAGGTGTTTTAAAATAAAAAAAGGTATTCGGATGTCTTTTGATGTTGCAGGAAGACAGGATGCGTATAGCTTGACAAAGTGAAGCTGTATTGGGTTTGCATGGCAAGGTTTTGGTGATGGGGGCTACAGGGGTGGCTTCTGTGAGAAGCTGCTAGAAGCTTCTTCAGTGCTCGACAGAGCCAATGCCAGCCGGCTCCAAGATGGACCCGCCACTGGCCAAGGCTGAGGGTATTTAAGAAGGGGGGGAAAACTGCAACAGCAACTGCAGCCAGAGAGAGAACTGAGAGTATGTGAGAGAAACAGCCCTGCAGACACCCAGGTCAGAGCAGAAGGAGGGGCAGGAGGTGCTCCAGGCACGGAGGTTCCCCTGCAGCCCATGGTGAAGACCATGGTGAGGCTGGTGGTGCCCCTGCAGCCCATGGAGCTCCACACTGGAGCAGATCTCCACCTGCAGCCCAGGGAGGACCCTGTGCCAGAACAGGTGGATGCCCGAAGGAGGCTGTGACCCCATGGGAAGCCCGTGCAGGAGCAGGCTCCTGGCAGGACCCATGGCCCCGTGGGGAGAGGAGCCCATGGTGGAGCAGGTTTTCAGGGAGGACTTGTGACCCCGTGGGGGGCCCACGCTGGAGCAACCTGTTCCTGAAGGACGGCACCCTGTGGGAGGCACCCAGGCTGGAGCAGTCTGTGAAGAACTGCAGCCTGTGGGAAGGACTTCTGTTGGAGAAGTTCACAGAGGACTGTCTCCCGTGGGAGGGACCCCACGCTGCAGCAGGGAAAGTGTTGAGGGGTCCCTCCCCTGAGGAGGAAGGAGCAACAGAGACAATGTGTGATGAACTGACCACAAACCCCCATTCCTTGTCCCCTTGCGCCACTGGTGGGGAGGAGGTAGAGAATTTGGGAGTGAAGTTAAGCCCAGGAAGTAGGGGTGGGTGTGGTAGGGTGTTCTTAAGATTTGGTTTTATTTCTCATTATCCTACTTTGATTTAATTGGCAATAAATTAAATTAACTTCCCCCAGTTAAGTCTGTTTTGCCTGTGATGGTAACTGATGAGTGATTTCCCTGCCCTTATCTTGACCCATGAGCCTTTCATTGTATTTTCTCTCCCCTGTCCAGCTGAGGAGGGGAGTGATAGAGCAGCTTTGGTGGGCACCTGGCATCCAGCCAGGGTCAACCCACCACAGAAGCTTAACAAAGGAATTGGAGAAATGGTCTAGTGGGCAGTCAGGGCCTCCAGAGACCAGAGCTCAGTTCTTGTTTAACCATAGACTTCTTGTATGACTTTCTGGCAAGTCATTTAGTCTAGCTTGTGCCTTTGGGAGTATCTCATTTTACGGATGGGGAACTGTCTCAGAAGGGTGTTGAAAATAAAATCCATTAATGACCGTGAAACTATATAAATGCCTTCAATATGCTGAAACTTGGCCATGGTTTCAACATGGGTTTTTTCTTCAGAAAGTATGTCTGGTTTTATGGATCGTTGCCTTTTGTTCCCTGAAACAGGCTACTAATATGCTTTATTCATGCCTGTAGTTTTTCAAGATCAGTGCTGCTTTCCAGCAATCATTGTACTCATCTCAATACATTGCCACATAAGGGTTTTTTTAGCAATATCGAAGTTGTTTAAAGTACCTTTACAATTAATCTTACTTGCACCTACTAAAACTGTATTGTAACAAAAGTTGCAGTAATAGTATGGGCCAGTAACAGGATAAAACAGTTTGGTGATCAAATATTTTGCTCAATTATAGTTGTTACAGCTTTCGTTGCATGTGGAGAATGTGGTGTGTATGTATGAGGCATATATTTTGTAATGTATCTTGCTTACAGCAAAGCTCTTCTTGTATCCACTCTGTCCTGTCCCTAGTTTGCATCTTGCCTGGTTCCCGGTTGTCCTTTTAAACAGTCGCGTCTTTTTAGATAACTTCTCATAGTGTCTCTCTGCATGTATAAATGCTTGGCTGCATTCAGAGAGAAGTATTTTTAGTCAAAGAGAAGGGTCAGAATCAGAACTGCCATGATCAGACTATTTCTGTTGCATTCAAGGATGTCTGTTATATTCAGCTGAATTTGGCCAGTCATTCCGTTTCTGGTTACATATGTCTGAGGGCATTTGGTGAAAAAATCATGGAAACTTTAGATTGTGCTGTATGCATCTTTTGTTACTTATTTATAAAATGACATTGCATAGTCTCTACTTTCTTCTAAGTGTAATGTGCAGATTGAAAGAAAAAGCATGTAGCTTTTATTCCAGTGGTCTGTTTTTTGAGGTATTTATACCATTGTGTTTCTAGGCATGAAATTACAAATGTTTTATGCAGAATTAGAATCCTTTTCATTCTAAACTTGCTTTGATACATGAAAGGCGTGAGATCAAAATAAGGTTTCCTGTCAGTTCAGGAGATTCTTCTTTTCTGGGGAGGTTCTTTTTGTATGTAAGATCAACTGAGACAGCTGAGCTGCAAAGTTCTGGCAAAAGTGCTAATTCATGAGACTGATGAGACTGTCAGCATAGGTACTCACTGAAATGAAATGTGGGTATTTTATAAATCTAAAAATAAGAGTATGTCCATTTCATTCTCATTTGTACTAGAGCATTTTAAGACTGAAAAATACTTACTCTGTAAAAGAGACTCTCTCTTATAGATACTTCGTTCTGCTTGGAGCATCAGCAAAAATTCTGAACCAAAATCAGCAAGCAGCATTTCTAATAAGTTGTGTATGAAAACAGTCCACTTGATGGGTAATGGGAACTTGGGTTCAGTGCTGCAGTCTTTTTCCTGAGTTGCTTGCAATGCTGTTTGTACTTAAATGAGCAGAATAGAGACTTTTTGTGATGGTGGTCACCAACTCCTCCAGATGCCTGAGTCTTCTGCAGGGACGGTGTTGGGGTTTTGTGTGTGTATGTGCACACTGGGAGTTGAACTGCATGAAGTATTTCACTGAAAACTTAACCAAACAGTATATAGTGCTGATGCAAACAGAGCATTAGGCATGCCTGTCTTTAATACAGCCATCTGCTGAGTGCTGTCGCAGTTTTTCAAAAGCCTCACTTGGCTTAGACATCAAAATCTATTGATGCACCTGTGCCTCTGATCTTCTAATTTTTTTTTTTTAAACTGCAGTGGGAGGGAAGCTATATTTCAAGATAAGTAGCTTTTAAAAGCAGAAAAAAATAAAACCAACCAACCCTCAAAAAAACTCCCCCACAAAACTCATGGTGACAGTTCAGGAATTGTTGAAAATGTCTTTTCTTAATATTCAACACTTTATTTATGGAAAAACACTCAACCACGCTTTCATTTTCCTCTCCTCTGAGTAACCCCTGCCCTTGCTAACACCTATTTCCTGCCTCGTCTATTTACAATACAGCTGTTGAGATCATTTTCTTGATATGTTGGTCCAATGACATCAGCCAGACCTGTGAACTCCTCTACTGGCTCGCTCTTGAACAGCACATAAGTGATTTTTGCGGAGGGAGGAGCTTGTGTTCACCCTGATGCATTCAGCAGCTGTGGCCCAGAGGAGGGAAACAGCGGAGATGCCCGTCTTTTAAAGGTCCTTTCAGGTGATGAGAGAAACCTGGAGACAAAAAGGTGGTCCCATGAAGCTGCCTGCTTAACATAGGTGAAGCCCGGACGTTTTAGCAGCTCCTTCCTTTCCTCATTTACTTGCTGTTTTGCAAAGACCAACTGTATTTTACCACATCAAGTTTAGTCTCCTAAGCTATAGTGTGAATTGGTGATCTCCTGACTACCATCTTATTCTGGCCTAGTACCATACCCTGATGTCGCTCATGACTGAGGAGGCAGCTCAGTATCGCTTGCTGCCATGGGTGAAGCAAGGCCCGCCTTCCCCTGTTGCAGCGGAGCAGTGTGGTGGGGCAGGAGGGCTGCGGTGGGGTGAGAGGGGAGGTAGCCTCTACCCCGCCACGAGCCCCGCGTGCTGTTGCTTCAGTGTAGCAGAGGCATTGGGGAAGTTCTGGGGTTTCTGCCCATGGACAGCAGGGCTTGCCTGGACTCCAGCAATGAGGCATGCTCCTTCTCGCCCTGTGTCCATTTGGGGACACATTGGGGGTTTCCTAGGGGAAAAAGGGGCTTTTTGGGACATGTCTCCTTTTCCTGTTTTCTTGCCCACCCCAGGTATGCTGGTTTGGTACGTGGCAGGCCTAGTCTCACTAAGTCCCATGTGGATGTCAGGGCCCCGGGGGCACCAACAGGCCCCAATGTCCCTGCCCATCGCCTGGGGCTCCCCCCACCCTGCACATGGCCCAGGACCCCATGTCAGCCCCCAGGGCCGACAGCCTGTGCCCCAGTGATGCCACAGTAGAGCCGGTATCCAGCCCCCCACAGCCCTGCCTTGTCCATCCCTGGGCCCTACTGAGCTGGGCCTACCTGCGTGCCCACATCCCAGCCTGGGCCTGCCCCTGGCCTGTCCCCGGTGCCTCCCCAACTGCCTGCTCCTGGCTGGAGTGGTGGGACACAGGAGGGGCCTTGGCAGATGAGGCCCCTTGAGGCACCCTGGCAGTGGGCATGTGGTTTTATCTGTGTGCTTTACTTCTGAAAATATAGCATTAATGTACAGCATGTTGCTTCACTCAGTCTCTGAAATCATGTGACAGCTGCTATGTGACAGTAAGAGCTATTGATTATGTAGTGTTTTAGTTACAGTTTAATTTTTGAGACATGAGTGGCTGTAGAAGTTCTCTGTAGTGTGTGGGGCACCATTAAGATACTCAAATCCAGCAGTATTTAGAGTTGCTGAGGAAATGTGTGGTAAAATACAGGAGGATTTGTAATGAGCTCTTCATTGAGGTTCCTAAATGTACAGGAGCTTATTCCTACAGCCCATGAAATCTTGAAGTACACCAGCTTGATACTGAGCACCTGTATTTCATAATGAATGAAAGTGATCTCCACAAGAGCAAAGACTCCTTAAAATCTACCAGAATGGTGCAGAAATGAACAAATTTTGTATTTCAGAAAAAGAGGATAAAGCATGTATTTTTTTTCTCCCAGTGGAGATACAAAGGGAGTATTATAAACACGTGTTAAGCAGCCGTACAAGTTGTGTGTGTTCATTTATGCCATTCTGTGACCAGAGCTCATCTGTCTCGCTGGGATCTGAATAGGTCACAGTGTTGTTTTTCACACTTGCATAGCTGGGCTCAGTATAAATTGCAGTAAAGAAGTTATTCAGTGCTATCACTTAATAAATTTTTTCCTTGCCTCCTTGGAAATAGTGGTGCAAATGTATGGCAGAACACTGCTTTAAATACTTGATTTGTAAAATTCACTGTGTTCAAGATTTCCAAGTGCTAAAGGTACACACTACTCTTACTTCAGTGAAGGTGCTGGGTCCTCGACACCCCTTTGCAAAAGGAGGGTTTGTTGGTAGTGAAGTGTGGACCTGCCCTTGTGTCCTGCCTACACCTTGCCTTCACAACTTCTGGAAACTTTTTGTTTCCTGCATGTGCAGTCACTTGCTTTGGGAGCCATTCTAAGTTTTCTTCTAATTCTCTTCTTGATTGCAGATTGACTTGGAACCAGAAGGGAGAGTGTATGTCATCATAGACCTTTCAGGATCATCAGGTGAAGGTAGGGACTTTCAGTGTTTTATTTTTTTCTTTCATGAATGGAATCTTGCAAGGGCCTCTGCAGTGGAAGTATTTAGAGGAAGTGCTGTGCCAATATCATCTTAAATCTACATGAGATTAAGTTAAAGCGAATGCGTTTTGATGTATCTGCCTGTGAGTTAACGAGCAGTTGCAGTTCATCTTACCCTGCTAATCACCAATGGTAACAATACTAGCTAAAAGGACAGTAATGAAATGAAAATAGTTTAATAGTATTAATTTCCAGAAGAAAATTCTAATTTTTATTTTTGGAAAAATGCTAACTATTATGTAGGTAGAAATTATAAGATGTTAAAGGTGGCTGGGTGAAGAGTTTATTTGCTTCTTAAATTATTCTAATAGTTGGTATTTTTTCACGAAATGTTTTCTTTTTCAAGTAAAGTAATGACCAAAATGTTGTAACTGCTATGTCATAAAAATGACAACACCTCTTGTCATTACATGTTGGGGAAAAAAACAACAAAGAAATATGGAAGAGAAATATTTATTAAATTTTTAAGTTAGTCTTCTGCTGTGAAGTGGGAACACAGTCAGATGGTATATGATGGGAATGAGAGAATTTATGAAAAAGCAAATCTGTGTATCTTCGTCAGGCTCTCGATGACAGCCTGACCTGCTGGAATGGCCTGGATGGCTAGTTTGGCTTTGATTATTTTAAAGGATGTCCACTGGTCAGCTTTTCCCAGTAGTTTGTAGAGTTCAGGTAAGTGAGGTTATCGTTGGTTCACAGTACATAAAGAAGATTCACATACACCCTGACGAGCTGAAACAGAAAATGTAATGAAGTGAAATGAAATTTTGCCTGGCATAGTTGTGAAACAGCAGAATAACACGTTTATATTTCTGTTCTTCATAATGAATTGCTGTGCTCTGACCAAATACCAACAGTAGCTTGCAAAAACATGTATTGCTGTAAACACTGAATTTCAAAAACAAAGCAAACTGTTATTTAAACTTAATCTTATAGCCATATTTTGTACCCACATAAGATATGTTCTGCCTTTTTTTTTCTTCCTGCACATTGAAGAAAATATCAGTTTGATAATATTTTCCACATGTCTTCCTATTGGTATGCCAGTGATGGAACTAAAATGCAGTTAAAGGCATTGATGTGGTTCTGTTACAGGGCAGACAGATGTTCTTCTAACCTTCCAGTGGTAGTTAATTGATACCCAGCAGGGATAGTGTTACTATTCCATCACAAGATGAATTCAGGTGTGTCAGACTGTCAAAGGGCAGAAAGAATGGTGGTATGTTCTTTAAAAGTTCTTCAAAACTCTGTAGCCTTTTATACAGGAAAATAAAGAACGGCTATGTTAATGTCTCCTGTATTACGTGGTGTGTTGCCCTGTGACACTTGAAAGGTGCTTGGGAGGAAATTTGCAGAACTGGAATTTGTGTCGCTACACTAATGTTGAAGGGGAGCACTCGAATGGTAACAGGCCACTGAGGGAAAACAGCTTATGAAATGCTGTCTTATGGGAAGCCCTTGGGAAGTCCAGGAGGCTTTAGTTAGGGTGAATTTGGTAGAACCCTGCAGAAACTGATGTGCTTACAAAATGCAATAGAACTCAGTTTTAGAGTTTCCCCATACAATTAAATAACTGTTGAAAAGTGTTGTTTCAAAGTATTGCAAAATTCTCTACGAAAGTTACGGTTTTCCTCACAATGGAAATTGGACCGGGTTTGTACAACAGTTAGTAAACTGTTTTTACGGTGTATTGTTAGTGATGTTATGAAATCCTGTCTTTAGACTGCTTCATTAGGGCTGAGGCCTGGCTAACTTCGGATGTGTCTCCTCTCACTTCAGCTGTCTTCGTGAAGCACCTAGTTTAACATAATAGCTGTATGCTTTGTTCTGTAGTCAACAAACCTTTAACCCACATGGAAAGAAACTTATTCTACATGTTTCAAAAATGCCTATTTAATTTGACCTATGTATATATACATGTATTCTATTTACTTATTTATATATCTGATACGTATTTTATGCGTTTCAGTGGGGCAGCTCACTTTAGTTGATCTTTCATAGTCAATGAATACAGGAACGTAAGATTAAGGTTAGACTAAATAACATGACTTTTGAGTGGCCAAGCTTGGTTGAGGTGATTGCTACTTCTGACCTAATTTGTTAACCAGGATCTTGCTTTAGAACTCCCGTTTTAATTGTAAATAGCGGCTGAGTGCATAGCAGTCTCTTAATGCTGTGCAAATGAGTGTCACTATTTCATCTCAGAATTTGGAGGGGAAAATTGGCAACTTGTGAAAATAAAAATACCTGTAGCAACTATTTTAACCAGAGGAAGCAATGATATGGTACGTTTCTCAGTTAGCAATATATATAAAAAAAAAGACAACAAAAAAATTTCAGCCATTAAGATGTAATATATACTTGCCAACCAGTATTATCTTGTAATTCTGTGTATTGAAAATTGGACTTGCTTCTTCTGTGGCATATATGCAGGTTTCTAATTAGCAGCAGGCAAGAAGGTAACTTCAGTTATTTGGCACTTCTAAAAGATTTTTAAGGTAGAGATACCAAAACAAAATTTGGATAATTGCCCTAAGATTAGTTGAATCCATTAATATTGCAGAGAGCTTTGTCCTCTGTTAAATTGTCTCCAAGAGGCAAAAGTCCTAATTTTGCAAGTGAGCCCTTATGTGAATAAATTGCTATATAAATTGAAATTTACATATAAAACCCTAAATGGTAGATAAAGAAGAAGAAACCTTCTCACTAGTATTATATTCGCAGTAGTTTTAGTAAGCTTTTACGTAATATTGATGTAATACGCTGTTACCATATACCGACTTCTAAAAATTCAATTGTTCCTTAGTCCCAGCTGCCAGATTGCTTATCCCTCAGCACTTATTTGCACTTGCATGGCAAAACAATGAAATGGTTCGTTGTTCGTTGCTATGGCTGACTTCCTCAGCAAAAGTACATAATTTCTCTTCCTCCTTCCTCTCCCCCCCAAACTGAATCATTCATGGGCTTTCATTGCTTGTGTGGCTTAGGTGTTCAGAACAGATGGAAATATGTCAGATTACAAAGAGAGGTAAGGAGTCCTTCTGCCTCTCCTTGTCACATGGAGACGGACTTGTTGAGAGCCACCCTTACATATCGGTATCACCATCTGCCGGGTATTTTTATGTAGAACTGTAGAAGGAAGGGTTGAGTTGCTGGCTTTGCTACTTGTAATTTTCTTCCTCATTCTAAAGACAAGCTACGTATGTATGCAAGGTTACAGGGCTATGCCGGCTTCTCTGCCACTTCCTATATTGTGAAATTTCCTGCAGAAGCCACCTGAAGGAGAAGCTCTACTTCTCCAGCAGCAACAGTGCATTTCTTCAGAGCCAGCCTGGAAAGCCCAAGGACTACTCTCCACTGGTACGTCTTATGGCACTGCCAACTCTCACCGTGGATTGTTCAAATCTCAAGGTGTTTGGATTTGTTATGAAAATACAATTTTTTTAGAACTTGCCCCCATTCAGTTCTACTCTTTGAAGCAGAAAAAGGCTGAAAAACACAAATGCTGAAGTCTGAGAAGTGGAAAGCCAACTACATAAAAAGCCCTTACAAGAACAACAAACCCAACAGGAACGTTTTTATTGTTACTTTTTTACACTAATCCTGTTTTGGAGCCTGCTTATAGCTTCTGAATGTTTGTTCTGCACTGAGAGGGAGCGTGAATAACTATTTGTTTTAGGAATCTTTTGTAAATTCTGTAGTAGGAACTGTCTGGCCCATGTACGGAAAAGAAAATGCTAAGTGAACTGTTTAGCATGCAGAAGGTGACGTCCTCAAAAGTTCGTATTTAAATTTTTCTGATAAATTTGAACATTCCCATACTGTGCTTTCAAATCCAGTTCTGCAAGATACTTTAGCATGCTTTTCTGATGTGGACATAGGAAGAGGGAGAGAAGAAAGTTCTGAAAAGAAATTTTTAAAATTCTCCATTTTAAACTATGCGACCAGTATTTCCATAACACCTGTGATTCCAGTTTTTACACTCTCTGCCAAAAATCTATCTGCAGGGTAATTCTATAATAAAGTATATCTTCTGTAGATTTGCTTTATTTAAAATGTCTCTGTGCATTCAGAGTAAATATGTGTTTGTGTTTCCCATGAATGGAAAAAGCTATATCAGTGGAAACTTCCCAAATATAGATATGCACTAAGGTATCCATTCACAGGCTAAAATAACTGCAACAGTTAATCAGCAAAGTTCTATTTATAAAAATATTTGTTTATAATTGTAATACTTTTATTGGATTTTTTAAGTGTTGACAAATAATAACTGCCCACTCAGAACTTCAAGGGATGATTTAGAAACAAATCCCTTTGGTCAAACGAAGAAATGGAGCTTCTGTGGACCTGACACAGCATCTGCTAGTATTAGTTGGAATTTTTTGCTAATGTTATTGAGCTAGGTACTGTGCCATATGCAAACACAAAGGATCTGTAAGAATAAGGTTTTCTGATAACTTGCTCTTGGGAGACCAGATCAAAATATGGGTGGTGGTTGCTGTTGTTACTCTGCCAGAATATTGTCAGACTTGCAAAGCATGTAATCAGTCAATTCTGCTATTAACTAAACATCTGGTGACTCCAGTTATATATGAAGTTATAAGAAAAACAAAGTTTATAGTAGGCCAGTGATTGTACGAAGTAATTAGCTTGGGAAAGATCTATCGTATTTATTCTCTGCTACTTTGCAAGCTGGATCTAATGATTGCATGGGGTTTTTAGTCTTGTATCTTCTACTTCTGCCAGGGCTACGGAGAAGGGTGTGTCTGTTAAGTCTTTCAATGAACAGGGACTCTCTAAGACATGCTGTCTTATTAATTTCTTTAGTGCTGCTTGTTGTCCGAGGTCATATTGATTTTCTATGTTAATTCAGTGTTGCTGCAGCATATGCATTATTTCTAGGCTGAAGTGCATTCATTGACTGTTTTATTGACATGCTTTGGCAGTGTTTTTTCATCTATTTTAGTGCTTATGGAGTTTTGTGAGTGAAGTTTTTTGAATGATTTCAGAGTCTGGAGTAGCCGATCACTGAAAGTTTAAAATATAACTAATATGATGACACAATGATTCAATATATAAACTGGAATAACAGATGGCCATCGAGGGGATAAGAGAGGTAAACTGCCTGAGGAATCATTAAAAATATTTTCAACAAAGTCAGTTTTATGGAGACTGAAAGACAGATGCTGCTATACTTAAAAGCTTGTGACCTCCCTGCTGCATTTGTCATTGTACATTTCTTCTTCCTTTGGAATTACTGGCTTATGTGTGACACAAATGTATACAGTTTCTTATGGCACCTCTCTACCAACTTAATTTTTAAGTTACCATTTGCAAGATGTCAGTATTGAATCAACTGTAGAATGACTTCAGAATGACCTTGACAGGTTAGATTTTTTTCTTAACTGTATTTATTATATGTAACGTCATGAAAATTGAAGAACTATTGAAAACACTTTTCCATGTACTATGTATAATCCTAATGATTATTTATCATGGTTAAATGTCCCAGTTTGCATTAGGCAATTGTCCTTCTGTACAATTACAGATTCCTCATTTTAGAGCGGGCAGTTGAATTGCAGTGAAACACCACAGCTCATACTGGAGGTGGTAGGCTCTGCAGGAAGCAGCATGTTGGAAATTCTTGTTTATGTCTACAAGTTAGTTACAAAAGATTACATCTTCTATTACATTGATTTTCAAATTCATCTGCTCCTAAGATACTTAAGTTTCACAGGATGAAGAAGTTAAGGTGATATTTAACAATAAAGCCTGTTAGCTGAAGTCTTTACAGTATTTTGTCAATGCAAAATATTTTGTTGATTATTTGTCCTTTTGCATTGAAATATCCAACGAAATGTTTTGACTTCTGACTACATCAGGTTACGTATTTAGCATTTGAGTCAAAATATATGAATTTGAAGAGGTTTCCCTGTTCTTCCTAGCTCATTTACTTGAAGGCTCTCAGTTTTGCACATACAGTTATTACTGATGGGCATATCTTATAGCAGAAGTTCTGCAGGAAAAAAGAAAATAGTATCACTATACAAGCAGGGTATGCTTCTTAAGGCCATTTTTGTGCCTCATACTTGATAAATCTATAACGTAGATACAGCTTGTTAATCAGAATATCCACAGGATTTGTTCCAGGCATCCCACTTCAGTAGAATCAATACAGCAAGAAAAATTGTATTTCTGTTCCATGTCATAGCATCCTTTTGCAAAGATCTGTTAGTAGAAAATACCTCCCAGGTTGAAAACTGTCTCTACAATTGCTACTGTGTCTATTTGTCAGAGCTTTTTGTTCCTTAGAATCTTTTGTAGTTGTCGTCATCATCACCATCATTAATTATGCTTCTTAGGCTATACAGGCCCAGAAGATGAGGTATGGTTTTGCTAGGCACTGTCTGAACCAAGAACAGCAGAAGGTGTTCACTCAGAAATCTCAAAGTCTAAATGACATGCATCCAGGAGCTGGTCTTTTTGCTTGATTGTTTCAGTAATTTGTGTTAGTGAAGAGTGGTATTTTATTTCACTAATGTTTTCCATTGCAAATACAACTTTGACAGGTTGGGGTTGGCTTTTTTACTATCTCTGTTGCCATTTTGGAACACTTGTGGTGCTGTTGAAAGGTTCATCAAGGCAGACCATGAAGCAGTTTCTGGTAGCCGTCAGCTGCTGATCTCGGGCTGTTGAACAGGCTGTGAAAGAATGCTTGTGTGTGTTAAGAATTTCTAGTATATGGCTAGGTAGACAGACCTCAGCTGAATATTATTCAACTAGGTGGGGAGCAGCTCACCTCTTTTCTAGAAATATTTCTCAGTTTTTTAGAAGGTACAAATTGTTCCTTATTCCCACTAATACATCCTGATGGAAGAGATGTATCTCTAGCCCGCCTTTATGGTACTGCCAGGAGGTATAACACTGTCTTTCTCTCTAAAAGTTTCAAGTTGATCACCAGCTTTTCATTGTGAATAATTGCATTTTAAGATTTTAATATGGGAGTCAACCTTCTTTACTGTATTATTTTTGTCTGTGCTGATTTAACCACTTGTTTACAAAGGTTACATCTTTTCCAGGTTTGTTTTGTTTGTTTTTTTTAAACAAGAATGGATGGAGAACCTATTGTATAATAACCCATGCAGTTATGGTAAACACATAGAAAAGAAGAATCACAGAGTCCCTTAACTTCACTCCAGAGACCTTCTTATCCCATATTTTGCAACCCAAAATGTGATTGAGCATTCAACGCATATACATCCTTATCTCCCTCTATTTTAATGTCTGAGAAGAAGCTGTTGTGTTGGAAATGGCTTAGGAAGAGCTATATAGAGTATGGGGAGTGGCAGAGGTGGAGTCAGTGTGCCGCCCTCAAGGCGGGGGCTAAGAAGCCTCTGCAGCTTTTCCAGAGCTGTAAGTGGAGTGGAAAGGATCTGCACAAATGGACCTGTTGTGGCATTGGGGCAGTCAGTCTTCCAGGGATAAAATCTAAAGTATCTGTGAAGTAAAGATGCTGCTTGATGCCTGGGAAGCTGTTTACCAAGACTGAGCAAGACACATGAACTTCATGTTTTTAGACTCAAGGCTGGGGATTTTTCTGAGTTAATCTGAAACTATCGGAACAGGACATTGCTAACTGGCAGTGCTAAATGCATGGTTTCTGTGTTCAGTCACTTGACTCAGCTAGGTTTATGAGTTAGAGCTCTTTCACAAATGCAGCTCCCTCGAAAGTTCTCAGGAATATTGTGTGTTCAGGGAAATAGGGTTTGAAGTGTCCACATGGTATACCTTTCCTCCCTTCGCAGTGTAAATCAAAATAGCCAATCAGAGAAACCAGGCATGTGTTTGTTGCTCTGCTCTGTTCAGTCTCAGTAAGGAGGACTCTGCTTCTTCTGAAGGCCTGATTTCATGGGTTTGTTCATAGCTTGGGTAAAGGCAGGATACAACACTAGGTTTTTGGTTTTCCTTCTATAGGCTTCACTGCTTTAACAGAACAGCAGCAAGCAGAAGTGTGTGAGCCAACTTCAAATGTAACCAGAATCTTTCTTTTCAAAACTCATTACGCAGTGTATCAATTGAGAACCTACTTTCTTTGAAGCTTTCGTTTTATGTAGGTAAATTTGGGGGATTTCAGCTTTTCATTTCTTCAGTCCCAAAAGATCAGCACTCATTCAAACCACAAGTGAGGAAAAAGGGTAAAAATCAAAGAAATAAAAGAAGCTTAAACTGATTTGCAAAGTTTTCTCCTTCTGCTGTGTCTTCATTTTCTCCTCTTAGGAGAGGTAATGCAAAACTATTGCTGACATGTCTTAATAATATGTCTTTTCTCTTGTGTCTGATTTGCTTTAATTTTAAAGTACCTCTGTGCTGCATTGTGGATGCTTATTATAAAAATGAAATTTTTTTTTCTAGGTTTCTTTCTTTCTCAGAACTATTAATCTATGTTATGATGATATTTATAACTGGAAGAAATCTTTGCCTATCCAGATCTTGAGTTTCTAATTTGTTTATTTAAAAAAAAAAAAAACACAACCTAACAGAACACCCCAAAATACCCAAACATTGCATTTATACTAATACGGAAACTTGAAGGTTATGATGCTCAGCCAGACAACTTTTTCATATCTCAAATGAACAACTTTAAATAAATCTCTTGTTTTCTCAAATCTGTTAGAGTAAGTTAATGTCAGTAGATAGCTAACTCATCTGACTGTGGTGTGTATTTACTTGTTGGTCCCGTAGGTGCTGTGTTTCCCCTGAGACAAAATTTCACGTGTTGGTAGCATGGCATCTGAAAGCAGATGTGTGTGTATTGTTACTTGAATGCCAATAATGGCAAGGCCTGAGAGGAGCTGTGAAATAATAGTCCAACAGTCCACAAAGAGTTCTTTGCTCTTGCAAGTTAACACTGACTTCAGTAATGGCATGGGCATTTGGTTGGGAAAATGAACTGTTTCAACTGAAAACTCTTTTTAAAGGTATCAGAGCAAATGCAAAGCAGTACTTGGTGATAATTCAGTCTTTTGGTACATGATCCTTTTGAAGTGCACTGCTCAGTGAAGAGGTTCTCCAAAGGGTGCTATGTCATTTTGTGTGGCAAATGCCTTCGTAACGAACATCTCTCCGTGGATTTATAGCCATCCCTTGGATTTTATCCAGTTAGCTGATGGAACATCTGGTAAGCATTGTGTGTTTGTAATAAGCCCTTACTGTATAAAGCTGGCTCAAGCTTTTCAGGCAAAGATCAATGACCTTTTCTTGGCAGGCTTGTAGCTGTTTGCCAAAACAAGTGCTTTGCAGGGAGCAAGATGCTGGTAGAAGATTTGGTTTAAAGGCGCCTTTGTATTGTACTGTAAGAGTTTGTACTTGTTTAAGGGAAATTGCATTAGACTGAAATAGAAAAGTAATGAAACTCATATACATACCATGTTCCAAACTGCTGTTCCTTTCTTCTCCATTTATGTAATAAAAGCTCTGATTTCCATCTGTTGTTTTTTTCCTTAACAGAGTTTTGAAATAGGCATATTTAATTTTACCACTCTGTATGTCTAGTGTATTTTTTTGAGAAAACTGGAGAAAACTATCAAATTAAAAATTCTAGGGGTGTTTTCATACATGAGTGAAACACGAACTAGTAGTAAGTTTTGAAGTAGAAATACATTTTTGGAAATCAGTATATGGCTAGCTATTTCATAATATAAGACACAACATAGATGAATCCAGTGCTCATTGTATAGCGTGATATGATGTGAAAAATACACATAATATTATAGTTTATATATATTTATTTTGTTGTGCTTCATAAAATACATAACCTATACTCTGTTATGATTTGTTAGTGTTTTGCTCTACACTTCTGTTGTTGCAGTAGTGTGCTCTCAATTGATCTGTTCCCTTTTCACCCTTATGTTGCCCAACAGTAGTCAAGTCTGTTTATTATTATGGTCATTAAGGAAAAAAGTCTTGGTATAGTCTATTTTGATTAATTGATTAGGGGATGAATAGATGAGGTAATTAAAGACAGGTCCAGCCATGTTCCTGGCTGTTCCATGTACTGGTGAGGTAGTGAAAACTTTGGGAGTGTTAATGTCTTTTCTGAACATCATTAACCAAATATTTATTGCCCTCAACATAGCCTAAAAATGTATTTCTGAGTTCTACAGTAGTGCGAACAGCTGGAGTCTCAAAAGCTATGTGTTTTTTGAGTATAGTTTTGAAAGGTTAAAATAAATATTTCAGTACAGCTGGAAACAGAATTCAATTTAGGAAGGTTCGTTCTTAGTAGAGGCTCAAAATCTACATACAGTTGCATATTTATTCCACAAGTCCATTGGAAATAAGTATAAAAGTGTTGTAAAATATTAAGTAGAGGTAAATAATTTATCATGTTTTAAAAGCTGTTTAAAAGAATCATTTAACTGGAAAGAACCATTGTTGTTTCTTAGGTAAAAGCCTGGATTTCAATCTCTTAGACTTTTTAAAAATAATAAGCAGATGTTCTAAAAAGACAGTCGCATTACCTGTGCCTGTTTGCCACAGGATCTTAAATCATTTCAGTCTTTTGTGCTGAAATAATTCTTGTGGTACTCTGAGAATACAGGATGGTTTGTGAGACTTGCTAATGTTGTTTCTCCTTCCACCAGCCCTCTCACCCCTGCCTCACCTTCATGCAGAAACAATTTGGCTGAAAGAATAGAAATACTCTGGTAAACTGTTATTGTGTGTAGTAGGAGTTACCTCTAAAATAATGAGGTAGAGCAGTTCATTTTCCATAGGTACCTTTATCTGTCCTTCAGAATTTACTCTTTCCTTTGCTCCACTAGAGCCTTTTCATGGATGCTTTGTACCCGTGGGGGCGAAAAGTGTTTTGCGTCTATAAAAGGCAGTCTCTGGGCATAAAAATGACTGAGTAGAGCATGTGTGTATTACTTTCAAGTTAGAGGTTTTAAAGGAAACCTTCAAAGAAAGCAAGAGGCAAGTCTGAAAAGGAAGATCAAGCCCTTTCATCATTTCTCTGGAGTTTCGGAAGGTCTATAATAAGGGAAGTATTGCAAGCTGAGATAGATACTCTGATTTGAACACTGCCTAATCCTTTGTCTTTTTTTCATGCTATGGCTTTTAGTTTGCTTTCATTATTTCTGCCATATTTCTTTAATGTTTTCTTCAAAAAATGTGAATTATAGGTGATATCAGGAAGAATGTAAAATACAGTTTTGAATCTGCACTAGCAGCTTTAACAAACAAACTGCCTGATATGTTGGACTTTCAGCTGTTGCATGCAGTATAGATCCTTGATTTCTCTTATACCAAGGCTGGGGTATATTTCTCGGAGATTATGTTTCTGTGACACACACTAAACTTAACCATTAATAAGTAGTGAAGCAATAGCAGAATCTAGGGCAAAATACTCAACCTGAATAAATCTAGGAGTTTTAATAACTCCAGTTTGAATCAGCGGGGCTTCTTCCTCCCAGACAGAACAGATAGAAAATCACATTTATATTACAGTGTTGTAAAGGAACACTTAGAAATATGCCCTTTCTACTTACTTCTCTGTTTATAATTCCCAGATCAGTACCAGGAAACTGGATCTTTACAGTTAATTCCTAAGCATGTGCTTTTCTTCTTTATTAGACTCTATGTTTTCAAAAAATCTTTAATACAGCATTTTTTAACTTCATCCCATCATCTTGGAAGGCTGCTGCTCTGCTGTGAATGGTGTGATTTAAAGGAAACGTCTTCCATTGCGATTCATGAATTTCCCATAATAGGTAAGTGTCCCAGGGTATCAGTTCACCCCTGCCTAAAATACTGGAAGCAGCTGTACTTCTCTCTTTTCAGACCAAAGTAATTGTTTACATTTGCACAGCAATATCGTAAGGCAAGAAAGTACTAGAAAGGAAGAAAGAACTTTTTTTCCCATTTAGACTTCAGAAAAATGAAACTCTGTGAATGTATAATAGCTTTCAGACTTTGGTCAGGGTTCTTGAAAATCTAGTCCGGTCTTTATTAAAAAATATGATGCAATATTTTAACTATTGTATGACAAAGAAGTGAAGCCATCCTGTTTTCTTTCTTGGAAGAGTGCTCATTTAACAGTACACTTCTCCCAGTAATCCTGTGCAAAGACTTTATTTGGGGCTTAATAAGTTGGATGACTACTGTGGAATTGTCTTCGTATCTGAAGAAAGTTGCAGATGCAGAGGTCAGAGTATTAAGATCAGGTTTGAGGCTTTGCTTCAGTGTGTTAGTTCTTATTTTTACAAAAATAGTCTCGTATATTTCAGTTGATTAAGTAAACAAGCAATGCACCCCCACATATTCAATTAACAGTATATTTAATATTAAATTCAGAAGCAGAGTTCACAGATATTTCAGTGTTTTGTAAATGTTAGTGTGAGAATCACATAGAACACATTCTGAACAGAGGGGAAAAAAGGAAGAAAAAGGTCTCATTACTTGCAAATGCAGTAAGCAAAATTTAAATAGCGGGGATTTTGTTATGTTTTTTAAGGTACAGGAATTTGAGTTTCAGTGTCTGATTTACTTTGGTGTTAGCACAGCTTGTGGACTAAATACATTTTTATTTACTTGCAAATGCTTTAAAGTGTTTCTGAAGAAAAATAGAGCTAAAAGAATTGTAAAGCGTTTTTTAATAATTTATTTGTATGCATTCCATAAGTACAGCAAATTTTGCCAATATCTATGGTGGCAGATGTTTGGTTTAGAGCATGCAGTTTTCGTGTGTTCATAGTTCTTGGAGTGAATAGAAATGTATAGTTATTATACTGAATACACTTCAAGGCTGCAAATTTTGTACTTGAGACAAGATAATGTTATAGCTTTTGATGTATGCAATGGAATCACTGATGAGCCCTTTTTATAATAATGTTTTTGAGGATAAGATTGTCTGGTTAAATCCCATAACTGGAGCAATTTGTACATCTGCCATCTTTACTTTGGGCAAGATTCTTCTGTGCATCAACAGACTTCTCTGGAAAATAGGAGTATGTCTGCCTATTGTGCTGTGAGGCTAATATTACTAAATGGAAGATTTCCTTGAGAGAAAGAGCTTGATAAAGACTGGAAAAGGACTTGACATTTAGATTTATATCTTGTTTTCAGTTAACTACCTACGCTTCATTGAAAGGGTAGAAAGTACACTCAGCATGACGTAATGAACTTGCACTTAATAAAATACAATTTATCCCTCTTTCAGAATCTTAAATGAACTTTTAGTTTTGGGGTGGCTTTTTTTTGTTTGTTTTTTTTAAGGATCCATTATTATTAAACCTTTTGCTGGCTGTAGTTACTAAATTGTATTAAGGGGTCCTTTTTCAAAATCCCTTCTCAGGACATTTTACCAAATATAGTACCTTTGTGTACAAATGCAGGAGTTAAATAGTTCTTAATTATAGTTTTAAATTTGAGAGTGGCAAATTGACCTTTTTTTTTTTTCTCCTGATGTTCAGTGGTCTAGTGGATCTTAGAATTGATCTTCAACAAGTTAAAACAAAACAAAAGGTGAAAACTCTACTAATGACTTTCAGGTTTTGAAGATTAAAAATCTTTAATTATAAGGTTGTGTTTTTGTGGGGGTTTTGGTTGTTTTGTGTTTTTCAAAAAAGGCTGTCATCCCTGGTCCTTATTATTAGAGAACATAAACTATACATGCTCAGGGCAGGCGAGACATATCACATGTATAGATGTGATATGTTACCACTTCATTTAGTTTTCATGGGACGTACTCAGTATCAGAAATGACATTTCTTGTTTTAAGATGCTACTTTGGAGGTTTTGATTGTGTTCATTTCAGAAGAATGTATACATCACTTTTAGCTTCTCCTACGTAGATTGAGCATTTGTACCTGAGTGTTTGACTAAGTTAAGTAAGGAAGTCACATCTTGTTCTTCAAGTATTTTTCATAATGTTTTCAGTGGGAGAAGGGGCAGGAGACTTCACGTACTCAATAGTATCTTGTTTGATATCTTCTCTGAAGGACTGTGTGCTCACACTTTCCACCTAGCATAGCCAAGCCATTTTGGCAGATTAGGATGTCATCCAGCTTTTCATGTTTCTGTCTCTTTGCAGCACCACAGTCCTCATCATTTACAGATTTCTAAGTCTATATATCTCCAGAAGGGCTGGCTTGGGATATGAGCTGTCAGATAGTATGGGCCTATGTTTCTGTATTATTTTCAGGCTTATCACCCATTTCCTGGGCCTCAGCAGTAGTCAGTGGAACTCTTGCTAGCAGCTGGGTGGTTAACTTGGGTTGTTGGGCACACTGTTTCCTTAAAAACTGAGAATGGTCACTCAGTGAAAGATTCGGAGTAGGAAATACAAACATCTTTCTTCTAAGCCAGTTTAGCTACACATAACAAACTATGGAAAGTATTGGCAAGTGTTTCATTTCATTGCTACTGCCTTTGGAGAAGAAAGCCTTTAAGAATCCTGAAGTCATTTGCAAATAACCTTGTGAAAAGCTGGTGCAACTAATACCATCCAATATATTCTACACCAGTTTCTCTGCAATGTTAGTATTTTTTTGTAGGGAACAAGACTCCTGATTCCTAATTTACTACAGAGACAAGAGTAGTGGGAGCGAGTTTCCCTTTACTGTGTATATGGCAGACATACAGACTACAAAAGTTTTATTTGAGAACTTGCATCTTTCTTGTTTCTTTGCCCAAACTCTTCTAACCATAGAACATATCAAAATGGAATTATTTTGTTACCAAATTGTTTTTTTCAAGTTACAAACTCCATATGCTACTGAAGTCACAGCTATCATCTCTCAGGGTTATATTTACATAATTGTCTAAGTCCGAGTGCTTCTAGTAATATGCTGCTAACATTACCAGCATTGAAAGACTGAGTAAAAGACTAAAATTGGATTGGATTTGCTATAGCACAGGTGAGACTGAAATTGTTGCAGCATTTCTGGTCTGAGAAACTTTGGATAACATGAAGCATGCAGTATTTCTTCTGTGATTGTTATGCGGCCAACCCAGTTCCACTGGAACAATTTTACATCAGTAAGAGATTTGGACGACAACATGGAAAGAATCCAACCTTCCAGTCTCGTACCTACACTAGAAAAACTAAGAAAAGAATCTGTCTTGAAACATCTGGAATCTATTTCTTCTGTTTGCTGGTATTGATGTTGAGTTTTCTTTTTATTCATCCTTCTCCTCTCTGTTCCTGGGAGACATACGGTTGGGGTTTTTAATTAGAAAATTGAAGTTTCTGTTAAGGATAACTCAGAATAAAGTTAAATAGTGGCGTTGTTAAGTTCAGTAGGATCTAAATTTTATAACTAGTTTCCTATTTTTATAGCACTCAAATCTTTTCCTTCTTTTCCCTTCTAGTCCTCCTTCTTCAAGTAGCAGTTTGAGGACTGTCTTCATAGGTTGGTATACATTAATCACAGATGAGCATGCTGTTAAAGATTAGGTAATTGCAATTGAAAATTATTCTCTTAGTGTTCTTAATACTGATATCTTTTTTGGGAAATTTACTGCTACTTTTGTGTAGCTATGTAATCAATAGCATTTCAGAAGGTCGTTTGCTAAGAAACAGGCACAAAACCTCAATAATTGTCAAGAAAGATATTTTTGAATTTTTTTTTTTTTAGGACATCATCCTTCTTTCTTTTTTCACTAGGTTAGTGCCTATTCCTGGTAGCTCCTTCTAGAGAACCCAGAGGAAAAGTTGCGGCAGTTAGGGGAAGGGTCTCTTGAGGCAAATCTCTCTCCACGGAAAGCAATGTGGAACCAAGGCTTTTACTCCTTTTGTTCCTTAACCTCCCTGGGATGTAGCCACTTATCTCACTTTGGTTCTTGTGAAAATTCCATCTGGTACCTGTCTCTGTAGGCCCTAAAGCCTTCATCTGTCCTGTGGTTCTTTGTACAGGGTTTGATTATGCACAGCTCTCGGCACTAGTGCATACAAGTAGTGTCTTCTCTTGCTCTGAATGCTAAACCAAACAAAGCTTGTTTTATGTCTTGTACAATGGGAGGAAGAGAACACATGACTATTAATCACATTGTTTGAATTTGGAGCTAAAAATCAAAGTCAGACTTCTTTTTCTCTTCATTACTGTAAGGTTGGATTGAATTCATTATCTTGCTGACTGGCCTGTAACTGCTTTCCCTCGCTTCCTGATGAGCTGCTTATCCTGGCCTGAAGTGCGTTGCTTCCCCTTCCACTTCCTGCCAGCTTCGTCTCCAGAAGCACAGGCAGGCCAGAGTCTGAAGTCCCCGCCCCGGCAAAACTGATTCTTACTTGGATATCGCTATTTGGAGCTGTAATTTCCTGCAGATCCTTCCTTGCTGAGATCTTTAAAGCCTGCTATAGTTAGGATAAGTAAAAGCACTTACATAGATGACAGAATCAGTTGCACAGCACAGTGGACTTTCTTCTTTGATTTGTCTTGGAAGGGCTACTGAAATATGTAATTGCTGTGAGGCGAAGTCACTGTTTTGGTGTGGCAGCAGAACTATGGCTGTCTATTATTTAGAGGTCATTTTTAGGAAAAAAATCACCGCAAATTGTAATATTTGCATTTTATTACAAGTTTTAGGGTTAAATTAGCCTGCCTTTATATGGCAATAATGAGGCATGGAGCTACCAATCCAAAATACCACTCCTTGTACGTTTTAGGTCTGAGAAGATAAACAGAATTCATAGGAAACCCAGAATAAATAGCAGATACTCTCCTGTTTTTAAAAGACCATTCATATGACCAAAACAAAATTATCTTAAAATTGAAGAGACAGAAAAAAATAAAAAAAAATTTAAACTAAACTGGTTCCATCAGTCAAAAGGACACATTATCTCTCTGTGTGTATGCATATAAATGTATATATTTTCATAGTTTAAATAAATATTTTATAACTGGAAAAACTTCTTGTGAATTCCTGGAAAATTTTAGTGTGTTTGATACGTTGCATCAGAAAAACAAGTAGTTCCATTATGGTTTTATCAAACACAGTAATCAAGAATGGTTGTAATAGTATTGGTATATTTATTTATATTGATTTAGCATGTATCCTTTTTATCTTCAATGACCAAGTTACTGATAGTTTTAATTGTATATCATCTTTGTGCCTGTGTGGAGTTTTCCTACGGATAATCAATATTACTTTACTGGAAGATGCTGGAGTACAGAAAATAATCTTTTACTAATTTGGTTGACTAAGTTGTCTTGTCAGTGCTACCTGTTCCTGTTGCACTGTGTTGTGGTTTCACCTAAATAGCAGTGCCTATCTCATGAATTTTGCATCTAGTTGCGCCCACCACATTCATATTCATTGGAAGAAGAAAACCTAAGCAGCTTATGTCTGTCGTGTTTCCATCACGGTTAGTGACAAAGCTCTAAAATGAACACTTCTTTTTTTGATATTGTTAAGTTTGAGGTGGCTACATCTTAATATTTAAATCTCTTGCCAAAGAACAGCACTGTTTTGCAAGACTGGGTTATTTGCTTTTACTTCCTGTTACTGCTTATGGCCTAGAGGTAATTTTTATATTGCTTGTAGCAAAAGCACAGAAATAGCTATTTGAAAACTAAATAAAAAGCCAAAAGGGAAAGCGAAAAGGCTGAGACTTCCTGTAAGTAAGGAGTATGAAAAGCTTACTAAAACTTAAGCAGCAACTGGCTATGCAGCAAAATATAATACAAGGCATTTTCAGTGTTTTATCAACATCTGTTATCTGAGGTATGAAAAAATTGGTTTAATAAACGAGTTGCAGGACAGTAGGTAATTTAGAATTAAAATATTACATAAACCGTAATCATGACACCATGGTCTTAGTCCTTGTGCTGGTATTGTTGATGTCCTTGATTCAAAAAAATCCTTTATATGGAAAACAGACAAGATTTCCTGTGTGCAGTAATAATTGCATTTATATGGTATTGCTTATAATCATAGAAGACTTTATATGTTGCATAGGCTTTACAACATCTTCAGAAGATGTGTTTTTACACAGAGAAACTCCTCCACTGGGAGGATTATAGACGAGTGGGTTGGTCAATGAATACAGGATTCAGGAAGCTGCCTCAGCAAAAAACTATTTGTGACTTTGGACAAGTCATCACTTTACCCCACATCACAATTCTCTTTGTGTATGAACACTGTTATTAAATAGGACTGCCAGGGATAAAATACATGGAAAAGTGAATAAAGCAGATAGGGCTGCAAAGAGACTGGAGTGTGTTGGAGCTGAGATTAATTCTTCTGATGGGCATGCTACCAGCCAGTGGTGGGTTGACCCTGGCTGGCTGCCAGGTGCCACCAAGCTGCTCCATCACTCCTTTTCTCAGCAGGACAGGAGGGAGAAAATAAGATGGAAAAAATATGCGCATCAAGATAAAGGCAGTTTAATGAAGCCAAAGGGAAGGCCACATGTGGAAGCAAAGGGAAACAAAAGCTTTATACAAAAGCCTTATTCTCTACTTCCCATCAGCAGGTCATGTCCAGCCACTTCCTGGGAAGAAGGGCTTCAGTATGCATAGTTGCTCTGGAAGACAATTGTCATAAAAAACGAATGCCCCCCTTCACCTCCTTTTTCTTACCTTTTATTGCTGAGCTGATGTCATATGGTCTGGAATATCCCTTTGGCCAGTTTGGGTTAGCTGTCCTGGCCAAGTCCCTTCCCAAGATCTCGCCCACCCTCAGCCTACTGGTGAGGGGGGAATGTTGGTGAGACAGCTGTGACGCTGTGCAAGCACTGCTCAGCGGTAGCCAAAACACTGCTGTGTTATCAACACTGTTCTAGCTGCCAGGACAAAGCACAGCACCATGAAGGGGAAAACTAGCTCCATCTCAGCCAGACCCAATACACAGCCTGAACTCAGTCAGTCAGGCACTGTGAAGAAAAAGGCTATGTAAAACTACTGGATACTTCTGTGTCAGATGCTACATGACAGTAGCCTTTTAAATCATTTTTGTTAACAAGAAAGGGCTTTTCTAATTCTAGAGGAAAATATCGTTAGAAACACTGATCTTTCTGGGTTTCTTTTTTTTTTTTTAACATAGTACTTTAGAGCCTTCAGCTAGCAGCAAGTGCTTTATTTTTTGCCTTAGGCCATCTAACTATGGCAGATTTATGAGGCATAGTTGCTTTCTGGGACCTGGGCAATGGAGCTTGGGTTCAGTTCCCTAAAGGAGGGCTATCAGCTATGTGCTCCCTATTATATTATCAAATCAGAACTTCTGAATAATCTGTAAATAAAGTGCAATAAATTTTAAATAGGAATTTCTGAACTGCATACATAGATGAAGGAAATACATCAAATTGTTCTGTCAGTTTAGAGGAAAAGTGATTGGTAGAGATTCTGGTTTGCTCTACTTCCCTTTTCTGTCAGCTGCTGATGAAGGGTGAGACAAAGATCTGGCGCGCAGGTTCTTTCCCACAGGAGCAGCGCTAGGCAGTCTTTTCAGTATTTCCATTAACACTTTGTCACTTCAGAGATGCTTTAGAACTCACAGTATGCTTCACCTGTGACCTCCTTGAGAAGAAAACCAAGTTTGGGATATGAAGTCATGCAATAATATTGACATGTTTCATTTTAAAGCTGTTGAATTTTGACTGAATTTCTTTTCAGGATCCAGTGCTGTGATCCTTATTTACACAGAGCAGTTCAGGATTGCTGATGTACAGGTTGCATATCAGGTCCTTTATCCTATGTCTCACCTGTGTGATGCAAATAGGGAAAAATCAGCAGCTGAATCAAAGGGTGCTAATTAGTTTGGGTTTTTTTATAAGTTGTTACACATTACAGATTTAGTGTAAAGTATCAAACCAGCTCCCTCTTGCCAAGTCTTTTACACTTACGCTAGTCACCATAATGTTAGATATGGACAGTGTAATTTCCACACTGCATTATTTAAACTCTTGGAAAAGAGAACAGTTGATTATGAAAGTAGCTGAAGCATCCTTTACAAGCTGCAGAAGGTCATGTTTGAAATAGGCAGCACATATGCTTTTAAGAAGGTGGAAGGGTGATTCTGCAGGTCCTTCCTGGACTACTGCTTAGCTCCTTTTGTGAGAGAACTTCAAACAATTAGGATTCATCCATGGTACATTGTTAGAATATAATATAGTGTTTATAAATGAAAACAAGAAGTTGCTTTAGATGATGGAAGAATTAATTTTAAGAGGGAAAATCCTTGGAGGAGTTTTTGTTCTTGTTATTCAGTATTCATACACCATTAACGTTTAGTTCACAGTATTTCAACACAATGCTTTTACCTAAACAAAGTTGCATTCATTAATAGTACAGAGAATGGATTTTGATTTGTAATTGATTAACTGTCTTAATGTGTTTGCATCAATTGAAAAATGCGCTAGCGCAAGCAAAAGCACAATATTGCTCCAAGTAATTTTCCAGCCCTTTGTGTTTCAGTGGCTGGGTGGCATTTAAGGTAACTACGCAATGTAATGGATGCTGATTTCATCCTATATTGCTGTCATGGTAGTGACTAATAGTGCTGATAAAAGGCAGTTGAGCATTTGCCTAGGGCATGGAAAACTGACTCTCTAGGGTGAAGTGTACCATGATGTCAACGGTGTTTGCAATGCATGGATTCCATCATGGCTCTGCGCTTGTCCCTGGCTTTAAATAGTCCTTGCTTTTATGCAGAACTCCTCTGTTCTGATTTACAGTAAAAATCTTGTATCTATGGTGGTGTTTTGCTGTGTTAAATTATAATTGGTACTACTGAAAAAAGCAAAATCTTGATGTTTTAAAGAAGAATCTGTTTCTACTGTTGATATTGAGGGAATACTTGGGTGGCCTATGTGAAATCAGTTGGTGGTCTAGCTCTAATTCCTCATGGATACATCAAAAACAAACAAAAAACCCTTTTGTTATAAACAACACCCTTGCTGATACATGAGCATGGAACAAGAACTGACCTGTGGAGGAATGAAATCCTCTGTGACCTTTAGATACAGCTTCGCCTGGAACACTGTCCATACTGGTAGAGAAAATTGCAGACTGCTCACTGTGTTATTTTGTTACTGGATTTCAGTTTCCTTAAATCAGCCTATGGATATAGTTTAAGGAGGGAGCTCTATCCACTGTTTGCTCATCTCTGAGCAAGTAGAGGAAATTAGCTGTAGAAAGTTGTATTTGAATACTTACTTAATTGCTTGGCAAATAATTTCACTGTGTGTTATCTTTAGGCATGCAATATACTTAAACCTTACAAGATTTCTTGTCTTAGCCTCTACTAATTGAACTAACAATTGGTAAATCTTACATGATTTGTGATTCTGTGTATGAGGCTGTATTTTGGCAGTTTAGAGCACTCTTCATGGTCAGTTGAAAAAGGAAAAGGAGTGAATGTAGCACAGAACTTCCTTCACTTGCAAACACAGTCTCCTGTTGGCTGTGCCTGAGGAAATCCACATACTGGTTGATGGGAGCCAAATAAATAAATTAGCTTCTTGGTGAGATACTTGAAAACTCTCATACATGGCACCATTAGATATTGGCCAACTACATAAAAATATAAATGGAGAAGATATATGATTTGTGATTGCTTATTACTTGTATCTGGGGATGAGCATGTCACTTTGTTCCAATATGACTATATGTTCTTTAAGCAATGATGTCATAGGCAGCTGTGATAATTTTTATTTTGCTTATATCTGTCTATAATGAGTTAAAAATTATGTAAGAAAAGTACATCCTATACTAAAAAAAATATTTTAATTGTTATTGTTAACTTACAGCTTAAATTAACTTGGACGTGAGTAAGAATAGGACAGCATAGAATTTATAAACCTTGAGCTCCTAGATGCTATGTGAAACTTAGTAATTTGACATGTACTCAGAAGGGGTTGGGTTAGGTTAGAGTTGCATCAATGTTCTTATAGCCACCAATTTTATGACTAGTTAAATAAACTTGATATGCATAAGAAGGTGTTAATAAAATCTACAGATGGCTATCTTAAACCAATGTTTCTTAGATTCCTTGGGGATGAGGGTCTTTAGAAGTGATAACTCATTTTTCTAATTCCAAATGGTAGTATTAACTGCCTGTGGAATTTTAAAGTAGTTTCTTTTATTTGATTTACATGTGGACCAATGGCTAGGTAAGTTTATATTTAGCTTTTTTCAGTATGATCCTGTTTATTAAGAAATGGTATTGCATAAGTAAACACTATACTGAGTAAATGCACTTAGATGTTGGTATAGTTTTCTAGAAAAAGCAGAAATTATAGATCATAGAATTGGTAGATTGTATAAAATAGAAGATGGAAGGGTAGAAAAGAAAGTGACTTTTCTGATAGGAAATAGTCTGCTTCTTGCAAGTATGAAGTTTCAGAAACAGCAGAATTATGTGAGTAATATTGTTTTGCACCGACATTGAGGCTCTGACTACCTGTGGTCCCCAACTAAACCCGTTGCAGTAACTAGGAATGCAGGAGCTGGTCTGATTTCAGTGTCTACAACACTTCATGTTACTGGTCCTGCTGCTTTTAGAGGCGTCTCTCTGGACAACTGTACACAAACAGCTGTGCAGAATTAGAGCAGAACACAAAGTATTCATCCAAACCTTTCTGTCATCGTTGTAAGAATGTTTCACAGTTTCTGTTGGTAGAAGATGAGGCTTCTCCGTGCTGCGATAGCTTCCCGGTGCTGTACGCCCCTCTCGTGTTTGCCTGAGAGCCTGTCTTTCTCATCCTTTCATATGCAGTAACACTGTAGTGATCAGCCACTGGCTGAGCCTAGTAACGCAATGGAGTTTCTTGCTGGAGGATGTTTTACTTTAAACAAACCATTCGTGTTTCTGCTGCTGCTGTTTCCCAGTATTCTGCAAACCAGGAATCAGGAATGGGAGGTGCCCTAGCTGAGCAGTCATGCAGCTGAAAGGCTGCACGCTTCCTCCTTGCTCTCTCCAAAACCACTTTTATAAGCTCAGTGCAAGAATTTCTAGTGTAGTTTGACTGACACCTTCTCCTGTGCATTTTCAGCAAGGATCTGTGATGAAACTTAATAAAATTATTTATCAGCATGTTGCGATGTTTTATGTGTTAGCTAAAGACATTTTTAGTGTTTTCTGAAGAAATTCTCAATCACAGTGAAATTTAGCAGCAGTAAAAGTGGAAACATAACAGTGTATTTCTATTGTATGCTTAACAGCAAATGCGTATCCTTTAAGTTTTTAGTCTAAGCCAGCTTTCTTATTTTTATCCCTGTTTTCATTTTAGTTTCAGAAATGTGTAATTTTTTTAGACTTACCTTAAATTTCATATATAAGCTGTGTATAAAACAATACTTTCTTGTCTTCAATTATTTCCATGCGAATGTTCTTCCTTGTGTAATAACCTATAGAAGGGAACAGAAATGCTGAGAAAAATTAGATCCAGTTGATGGAACCAAGTGTATTGATTTCAAATGATCATCATCCAAAGACAAGATCCAGGGGAGACAATACTCTTTCTTATATTAAGCGAAGGGACATCTGCAGGTGCATCTGGAGGAAACACTTGGATCCTGTGTGTTGTGGTCTGTTTTTACTGGGCTGTTATTATTGGTCACTGAAAGGCAAGATGCCAGAAACGGGCAGGAAATTTTTTTTTCTTTCTGTGAGAGTTTTTTGACAAAAAAATTATCTTGCATAGAGGCTTCTGAGCATAATGGAGAGTTTTGTCAAAAATCTTAATTCCCATCCTTTCCAGCCATTTTTCCAAAAAGGTTTTTGTCCATCAAAATAAATCAATAAATCAGTGACCTTAACTAAACCTCCTTAAGTAGCATGGGGCTTTAACTGAATTTCTTGTAAATAGTATTTCCACTCGGCTTTGCATTTTGACATACTATCTTTAGAACAGAAACTTCCTGATACTTTTTTTATGAGGTGCTGTTCTAAATATAGGAACTCATGAAGGAGATCTGAAACACTTTGTGCTCAGGTACATACTATTCAAAAACACTATGATGACAATTTTTTAGAACTTGAAGGGTAGATTGAAAAAGAAATGTTCTGTGGAAAGTCCATGTTGCTTGGGCCTGTTGCCTCTCATGATTTTTAGCGTGTTTTTCCTCCATGCCCCAGCATACACTCCTGCTGGAAACAGCTTCAAAGCTATTCCATCTTTCTGTGTCTGTGTCCCATCCTTCCTAATGAAGAAGGTACCTTCTGGGAACCTGTTGGCATATTTAAAATGTGCTGGAGCAGGAGAAGTGTCAAAGATAAGTATGCTGTGACAAGCTCAGTGAAAAATAAATGGTGTGGTGGAGAAGGGAGGACCTTCATAGAGGGTTCAGAAGTGCTTAGAGACAGCTGATCTCAAACTGGTAGGAAAGCAGACTTTGGTAATTCCAGGATTTATGGAAGCACTTTTCTCTGTCATGGGCATCTCCATTTATTTCACCTGCTGTTTTTCTACCTTTTTTTTTTTCTTTAGAAGAGCTGCTGGGAAAGCACTCATTACTTGGACCACAAGTTTGTCAAAACAAAAGTAATTTATATGTACAGGCTATTCATAACTGTCCCCTGCTGCGTACCAGGTAGCTGTTGATTCATCGCTTTGCTTTTGGGGGTGGATCCAGCAGTTAGGCAGTTTGCCCTCTTACCTGTGGCCTGAAGCTAAGCTTGTAGCTCCTGTTGAACACTCTTGTGATCAGAGGGGCTTAATAGTGTGAGAGTTTGCCACACTTCACTGCACTGAGAACACACATTTCAGTTTAACAGTCCAGTGTGACACTGAATGATCCACTACCTCCATCTTGAAGACTTCGCATGAACTCTGTAAATTATCTTATGAGATGAGATACAAATATCAGATCTGTACTTGTGATTCCTGGCAGAAGATGATGGAGAGTTTTTGGAAGCAGGTCTTTGTTAGGGCTTTGAGCTGTCCCTCTCATGGTGAAAAACATCTGCAGGGAACGAAAGCAGTCTGTTCTTCTATGGAACATCCATCCAGCCAGACTGCCAAATCTGTTCTTTAAACCTTCAGCCTTGATGGGGTTTTGGATCATTTCCTACTGAAGCTTAGCTGATTTCCGATTCTTTTATTGTAGCAGTATTTGTTACTTTGTTACATGCATATTCTGACAATAATAAAAAAAAGTAAATAGGATGAAGTTTCTATGGTACCCTTAGAGATTAGGATTAATAGCATTATCAGAATATTAATTTAATCAGTTGGTTGAATGTATACTGAAAAGTTTCTATGCAAAATTAATTCCTTTCAATCAGATTCATTGTGCTGGTGTCACAGTTGTGCGGATTGCACAATTCAACCTCATCTGAATTTACACGACTCATTAATATTTTGATTAGATTTTACGTTTTCTTATGAACAACTCCTTTATTGAAAGGATCAAATGATTTTGATATCTAGAAGCTGTTTTACTGAAGGAACAGGGTGAATTTATATTAGGTCACACAGTTATAAGTTCTATTTTTGTGATTGTTACATTGTTACTGGAGATGGTACTTTGCAATAACAGTATCTGGGTTTAGGTGGATGAAAGGTCTTGGTATGTAGGTAACTTCTCAAAGGCTGTTGCCATTGGAAAATCCTGTTTGGCTTTACGCTGACTCTCAGAGCTCGGTTTTGACCTTGGCTGCTCATTGCTGTGCTGTTTTTGTAGGCAGGGTTTTAGAACTGAACCTGTGTAATGTGATCTTACAGGTGTTCAGCACCTCCACAAGGGGCTGAACACAGAACTGATGTTGCAGGCTGTTCAAGTTATGTGAATCAGGACTTCAATATTTTATCAGTCGCCTTTGTCACTTATGTCTGATACATGGCTTCCCACAGGGGGGGGGGAAAACAAGAGTTACAGGCTAATCAATGATTGCCTAATTGTTAAATGGAACAACCACAATTGCGGTCATCATAGACAGGAGCGAAATGGAGAAACGGTTTTGACTGTAATGTGAAGTATTCTGTAATTTCTCTCGATTCCTATGAGTACTGTTCATGGTATGTATGTATGTCTTGATCTTATTCTGCTGGTATTCATGGAGCATCTGAAAGAGATGTCAAGAGAGGCTGATAGCATTTTGGCAGGTGCAAAATTGTCAGGCAACTTCATTCCTAATAGCTACTGGTTTTTGCAGCCTTTAATACTGCGGCTTCTCAAACATTTGGAGCCTTTCTGCCCAAGAGTATGGTAGTGTCAGAAGCAGAAGCAGAGTAGGCTTATGTTTAGGATTAAACATGGCAGGTATTTTTAGGTTTTTAGCACACATTTATGATGTGAATGAAGTGCCTTGAATTCGAATGCTAGAAAGTGTTGGTAGGAAAGATCATCAATAACTAGGCCTGCCTAACTACTTGGGGAAAAAATGACTAATAATTAGGACTTTAAAAATCTAAGTAAGGAGATTAATTTTAAAATAAATTAATAAACTGTTAGTGTGTAGTGAAGTTCAATTTTTGAGGGTAGGATCTGAGTCCTGAAAATGAGTAGCACCTTACTCGCAGCTGACCATAGTCAAGTCTGCCCTATTTAGGAGGCAGCACATAGCTGTGCTAAGTAGTCATCATCTGCTGTTTCCTCCTTTGGACTGGCTTCAAGACCAAGGTCCCACCCTCTCCCTGTATATAGCTGCTAATTTGTTTAGTTCCCTATGATCCCTGCATGAGCATGAGCTGAAGATTTACCTATGAACTCTTGATGTACTTTCAGCAGATTCTTTGTAACTGTGATACCAGGGACTAAGCCATGATAAGGATATTGGAATTCAGTCATTTCTATATGTTAGTATTCTTGTCTATAAGTATGAATAGTGACATAATGTGATACATGGCAAGCACATCTATATTAATTACATATGGGAAATTAATTTTTGCAGTTCTGTAAATGAAAGCTGCAAGTTTGTACACATAAATGCTCTCACTTCAAACATGCGTCTAAATACTAACTGAAGGTTTAGAGTCTTGAAGTCGTATCATTTGGATTCATTATGCTTGCTAACTAATTAGTTCTACCTTGGAAATTTTTGCAATGTTCAGTTTTTGCTGACAGAGTTGCTAATTGGAAGATATTTCTGCTGTGAAACAGTGAGTATGTGCATTGAATTTTTAATTTTGGTTCTCTGTGTAGAGAAAAAAGTGCTTATGTATCATTGCTTCAAAAATAGACATTTCTGAATGAAGATAAAATTTGGGCTTTTTTGCCATACCCAAATGTGAATGGCGTACCTATGAAGTCCTCTAATTAGGCAGTCACTTTTTTGGAGCCATGTTTTAAGGTTATCCTGCAGCATAACAGATTTATTTTTGATGTGAGGAATGAAAATAATACAGACTATATAGGCAAGCTGTATTTTGGTTTATATCATTTTCGGGTGCTTTTCAGCTAATTGAGGCAACTAGCTATACTACTGGATAAAATAGGCCAGATGTCTCTAATCTTGCTCCATCTTTACTGAAGAGGGAGTTCAGGCATAACAAAAGTCAAACCTGAATTAAAGGTGCCTATGTTCTGCTGTATTTTCCTTTTAAAGATGAGAATGATAAAACCAAGGAGATTGGCTGTTGATGCACTTGTTAAGTGTGCTCAGGTGCAATAACGTATTTCTTCTACTTTCTGACTACCTCTGACAATTTTTCTGCAGTCTTATCACTTGATTTCAGGTTGATAGAAATGTTTTGCCTTTTCAAGATATTCAGATTTTCAGTTACACATGTGTAGAGGAAATGTATCTCTAGATTACTGAAATACATGAAGCTTGTATTTGGGTTAGATTTATTTTCAGTAAAGAAGATTAAAGCAATGTATTCAAAAGCTGTTCTGCTTTAACACCCTCATAGTGGACAAGTCCAAAACCAGTGTGCAGTTGTATCCTAAAAGTCTTTAACCGTATGTTCACATTAAAGAACAGAGTAACATGCTAATCTTGTGTATAAATATACGTATATGTAATAGAATATTTTTAGGTTGTTTTGGGAGCCTTCAAATTATATTTCAACATTAAATTCTAATTTGAATGAAAACTTTACTTTTTGACAGAAAAACATTATTCCAGAGTGCAGAAGAGAACCAACCTGACAATTGTTGTAACTTTGACACAGATAGTAATCGATCCACAAAAAATTATTGGAAGGGGAGGTGGACATGACTCTGAAAAAGTACGTGTACTAATTTTTTTTCCGTCTTGATTTCATCAGATTTAGTTAGCAGCAAACATCCCAATAATAATTTCTTAGTTAACTATAATGGAAGACCTGCAGTTTTACCAATTATTCTTGAATACGGATGATAGTTAGAGGGTTTTTATAAGAAACTGAGTGACGATGTACTCGCCTTCCTCCTAGGTCATTCATTCTTGTGGGTTATTTCTTTAGCTTAACACATTATTCCTAATTTCTACTCTAGAAGTTGTCTAACTCTTTTGGTTCCACTCTTTTGATTTCTTAACATATGAAAAGGAGAGCGAGTTCTTTTTTTAAAGTGAGTTTTCATTGGATATCATTCTTCCAGAAGAAGTTAGATTTTGAGAACAGACGATGAATTCACACCGTAGTTCCACTGTTGTGTTTTTTTCTTTCCAGAGAAGAATGCTCGTCACTAGTAATGTTGGGCATATGAAGCAGTAAAAGATTAGCCATTAGAAACTGTTTGCAAAATGCGTTTATTTTGTACCCTGGTGCTGATAAATGGAATAGATTTTGTTTGCAGAATCACCATGACATTGAAAGATGTTATATAACTGCCGTAGTTTTGGTTAGCAGGAACTCAATATTATGTAAATATCAGAATAACCCAGCTGACTGCAGCACGAGGTTACAGCACAATCAGATTGATTTTCCGTAATGAATGTTAATAATGATTAGTTAATATTAACTACTTCTTTCTGCTGCATGATAACAAGGGCTCCTGTTAAGTTGGCGATTATGTGACAGAGCTTTTAGTGTTGCGTGACGTCTCATACACGCATGGAAAAAGTCCATCCTATCAGACAATTGTCAGTTAAAGATGCTGTGGTGGGTTTCATCAGGCTCTGCTTGCTCCTTTATCTGTACCAATGTCTCAAAACATTTTGAGCAAGCATCTAGATAAACCACAAAAGTGGAATTGCTTCAGAGGTCACGATGACTTTGCATAATGAGTCCATTAGATGTGGTAATCAATATCAAGCTCTTGGATCTTATGAATATTGATGAAGCAATTGTAGTGGGGAGGTAGATGGGGAATTAAGATGCATCTTGATACAGACAGAGAAACAGTTAATGGCCTTGGTAGAATATGGGTCCAGTAACCACCTTACAACATGTTGGAACATTCTAAGTTATCATTAATAATGGAAAAGCCATTATGGCATTTGCAGGGGAAAAAATTGTACAAGGATTGCATTCTGCCCACCTAAAGGCACTGTTGTCTCTGCATTGTTTGAAATATTGTAAAATCAGTTGATCACCATGTGAGGAATTATGTCACCTTTTCAACAGACAGTAATACCAAATGTTGAACAAGAAAATGAGAAGTAAGGTAATAGGTCACTTCCCACCTGCTGCAGAAGCACTCCGAACCTGAGAAAGCTGGGATAGCTGTCTGGCATCCTGCATAGTCAGTGATTTTTAACTGCTGATCCTTGAATAGTTTTTATGGGTTTTTTCTGTCCTTATGATTCCCTCTTTTTCTGTAGAGGAAAAAGAATCAAGGAGGTTTTGTGAGGAGTCATGAGTGTTAAGCTGATTTTGTGCACGTGCACACAGTTGTGTGCCTCTTCAGGCCCGGGTTCAATGCAATGGCTGCATCCCTTTGAGCCCTGTAAGCAGCAGAGAAGCTTCTGAAAATCTCTGCTGATAGCTGAAATGCAACAGCTAGCTGAAAAAAATTACGCCGGTATTACGGAGTTTACAAGCACAAGCGTTTGTGGCTGTATTATATAATCATCTAATCTCCAGCTTGGTTATCAGTCTGCAGAATGGGGTAAACAAAAATTTCTTACCTTGCAAGGGTGACCTGAACATATGTCAATAAATAACTGGCAAACATATGGAGACTGAGGTCAGCTCAGGCCTTGTCCTGAGTGTGGGACAAATCAATTGGACAAAAGAGGGCAAGGGGAAAGATGCAGAAAATGTAAAGACAAAAAGTTGCTGCTTTATAAAGACAAGAATCCCTGACAGAAGCATGAAATGTTAAGTGTGAATTCAGTAGAAAAGCTCTGGCCTGAGAAAAAAGGGTGCACAATATTCATTTCATGCTCTTTTGCCTGTGTAAGCAACAAACACGGTGTTGAAGCCACAGCCTTTCTCATTTGGCAGTGGAAATTAATGGCTCTGAATTGAAAGTCCAGGTCAAGGGTACTGTGCAGAGGGTTTGTAAGAAACTTGGTTCTACTAGAAAAAACAGCTCACTCAAGTAATAGTACAACATCCTGAGACTTGGTTCTTATTTCAGCATTTCTGAAGAAAATCAGTATGCAGAGCAGTTAGGGTTTTTTAACATAAAACCTGAGGGGGGACTTCAGGATTACATCTTAGGAAAATCACAGTTTCCAGATGTAGTGGAAGTGTATGTGATGAATACACACAGCATGCACATAAAGGGCAAAATAGAGTTAGAGCAACAAAAAGTTGACATTGACAGAGGCTATTTCAAAAAATACATTTCCAGATAGTAATAAGTACATTTAGCTGCAATTGTTCTCCAGTGACTAAAATAAATACCTAAAAATAAATGTTGTCTATAAATAATTATTTGGCTTAATGCCAAATTTCTTTGCTGTTTATGGAAAAGCAGAGGGGAAAAAAGCAGTAGCTGTGACTAGTTTTCCAGTATATGACCTATTTTGACCCTTACTCTAGCACTGCTGAAACGAGACCAGTGTGACTGAAAATTGTTGTCTGCAAGTCCGTGTCAGCAGAGAACTGTGCTGGAGACATTCAGAGGAAATAAGGCATATCAGTTTTGAGATAGAAGTTTGAAATTACAAGGTGATAATGTTACATAACTTCTTTTGTTAACTGTCATCACAAGAATGTGTGACCTTGACTAGATTTGGCTAAGTCTTTAGTAAATACTCTTTTGTATTTATTTTAAAGATACTATGTGGTGGTGATAATGGTTATTAGTGTTCTGTGGCTCTTTTCTCTTATAGAAGAGCTTTGGACAGCTCTTCTGCTTCTTCCAAATAGTGTTGAGATGCTACAGATGTCACCAAGTATGCAGGCTTACAGCAGTGATAACTTTCTCCATCTTGTAGTGTCTTCCTGCTAAAGTTGGTATCCAGCTGGACGGTGACAGTGTCTCACACGGCATAGGGTTATGATCTGGTAGTTGTCCAGCATTATTGCCTGTTGTTTGGTAACCTGTCTTCCTTGGAATATTTTTTGCTTCCACTCGGTATCAAACACATATCTATACACCAAATTTCAAAGCTAGTTATGACGATTTCATTAGTGACACCAAAATTTGAAGGCATGGGACATTTGCCATTTTATTTACTTATAAAAACTAATGTACACTTTTTTCTATCTGGAATTATTCTGCTTCTTTGTAACACCTGCTAACACCATTAGGATACGTTGGTCTCTGGCATTGCCTTTATAACTTTGATTTATATACATATTTGTATGGTTTGAGGCTAGGCCTTGTAAGTTTGTTCATGACTTGAATTTTCCTGTTTTGATTGCCAGGGATATAAATATACAGATACTGGAATATTTTTTGTCACCCTTTTGCACACTGCAGACAATGGACCACTAAATTGAGATCACTGCACTGTTACACTTAGTATCCCTTAGTTCTTACATGGATGTATATTTTCAGCTTCTCCGTAATAATCGGGTAGAAATTGCTTCTATAGCTTGCATGTAGTTTGTAGTAAAGTATGTGTTTTATTTTGCTATATTTCTATGAATTCCTGCATCTAAATTTTAGGAAATGGCTTCTCCATCTTAAACAACTGCTTCCGTTTTGCTTTTCATAAAATACTTTTTCATACAAATGCAAACTGAGTTAAAAATGCCTTTATGACCAAGTCATTCTTCCTTCTCACAATCTTACCATGGGTTTACGAGCAATTATTTTAAATTGTAGAGGTTCCATTTTAATGTTGAATTATAGCCTTCATTAGTCCCAAACAGTGAACTGTCAATGTATGGCTCTAAAGGTGTTTATTCCTCAGCTATTTTTTCTGCTATTAGTACTGACTTGCTCCAGAATGTTACAGCTTTCTGTGCTCTCCAGCAAGAGGAATGGTCACTATTGGGCAAATAATTTCCATCTTGCATCTCTGATGGCTGTGCCTATGTGTTAGATAGAAGTGAGAGACTGCAAAGTAGTTAAATTGCTACTGTAGGCTCAACCCTGTGAATCCCAGTTGTGGTTTGAATTGTTTCAGCTGACAGTGCTCCAGAGATTCTCTACCACTCTTCCTGCAGCACCCTGCCTGGAGTTCAGGGAGTGCAGCTTTGCCATGCAGAGTCTTTGAAAAATGCCGTCTTTCCTATCACATCTTGTGAATGGACTGCTTTATCTGGGTTGGTGACACTCGGAACTTTCACGAGGATTTCCATCTTCACAGTCACCAAACCAGCTCCCTTCAGCTTGTGAACTGCAATGTAATTAATTGTATCTACTTTAATGCCATTTTTGAGTGTGCCTCTGTGATTTCACTGCTTTGCTCAGACTTGTACTGGCTTTGGCTTTTATTTTTTTTTACCTTGTTCCATGGAAAGGCAAGGTTCCTTCTGCAAATGGGAGTACTGGTTCTCAGAAGATATACTTTAGACCCTTGTTGGCCCCTCTGTGAAATTTTCCTTTGCACTGTTGGGGTGTCTTGGTTGTGTTGTGGTGGGGTTTTGTTGTTTGTTTTTTCCCAGACTTCTTTTAAAAGTAATTTTTAGGCATTGTCTAGAGACACAGTGCACCAGGTGACATAGTAACTAGGCTTTTCATTTCACTGAAAATCAGAAACACTTAGTTTCTGACCCATTTTGTTTAGTGCTACATGTATGAACATGGACATTAAAGCAGCTTTCAAAATCTGGGGATTTTTATCTTTTATGGGATACTTTGCAGCTACCAAGTATGTTAAGATCATAGTAATGGTCTGTTATTTTCCATCTTTCAATCTGCTTTTTAAATTTTTAAGGCAAGATTTATAATCTTATTTTTTGTTAAATTCAACATTTTTCTAACCTGAATGGAAAAAATATGGGAGCCCTCTGGTGGCTGCTCCGGCATCTGCAGATGTCCGTGTAAATAACAGCATAACAGATGAAGTTGGTTACCAATCGGCCACCAAAGTGAGGAGAACCCAAAGCTCATGCTTATTCTCACTTGCAGGCAGTTTAAATGCTATTAGTTGCACTTCTGGTAATAATTGCCATTACTTCTTGAGTTACTACCAGTTTTCTAAAATAAATTCAATTTATATAAAAATTCTGAAACCCTTCCACCTCTATGCATCACTTGTTTGCAATGTTATTTGCATGAATCACTGGTTTGTATGTGCATATGGAAAGGTCTTGGGGAAGAGGTACCCATTCATGTGAATAATGAACCTCCTCCACCTGAGGTCATTCTGGCTTCTTAGGGGGACATAACCACAACCACAGCCCAAGCCCTGGCCTTTGCTGGCAGAGCGCAGTACATAATACAGCTCTCCACAGTTTCATTTATTATTTTGTTTTCCTATAAGGCCCCAGCCCATGCTCTGAGGACTATTCTGTTTGAGGATTTCAGAAAAGTCAAGGCAAAGAAAGAACACTTGCATGTAATGTAAAAATAGAGGGATTCAGCTTGATTATTGTTTCAGATGCTTGGAAAGGCTAACAATTTTGAGAAATGAAAAAGCTGTTGAAGATACATACAGGACTGCTATGCTCTCTTTCTCCCTTGGGTATTCTTGGATTCAAAATGTACATACATGGTTTCACTAGCTGGAGAAAAAGAAATCAAATGCCTCTGGAACTGATTCTATGAAAGGAAAAGAGCTCTTCCAGCTTTTAACTGTAAGGGGTGGTTTGGGGAAAAAAAATAACTTTTTTGACAAAGATTTAAAAGAAACTAAATTCTTTCCTCTTTATTCTCTTTTTTTTTTTTTGTCTACTTAAGTGGCAAATAGAGGGGGGCAAAAAGAGAAAATGGCAGTATAAAAATTTAATGAAACAAATTGAAATGTCAGTGTACTTTTTTAGACTTCACAACAAAAACTTCTATACATTTTTGAAAAAGTATCTTTTTTACCTATTCTGGCCTTGTTTAGTATGAGCACTTACATTCTTTTTCAACACACAGTTAGTTTTGTGTTTATAGTTTGTAAAAGATCTAATTTTGTTCGTGTTTAAAATAGAAATTTTTTTGGCCTTTCTATGAAGTATCTTAAATCTTCACAATTTCCCCTCATTAGATAGATTCCCTGGATAGATGGTGAACTACATCACTACAGCAGTGTTGTATGGCCTGTCTGAAATCATGCTGGAGAAGTCTTCTGGGTCAGAAGTTTGAATCCTCTTCTGGTCCAGTCTTGGTCCCTTCTCTTAACACTGTTCAACCTGATCAAGCCCTATAAATAACTTAGGAGTTGTCTACTGGCTGAAAGGAAGGGGAGGAGAGTTTGAAACCCTATGAAATAGTCTACTGTACATATTGAAAAACAGTAGCTCTTTCACACTGACTCTTTGAGGGTTGTATTACTCCACACAGCCAAAGCCTCAGGGTGCCTTGACTTCTACATTTTCTTCGGGGGGTGGGGGGGAGCCCATTTTCTGAAATAAGAGCATCTGCTGTGGGAGTTGCTGTGGAACAGTCATTGCAGCTTGCTTCTCCGTGTAGACAGGCACTTATATTGTACTTGCCATCCTTTTTGGACCACTACAAAAGCTCTCTTTCTTATAAAGTTGGCAACTAAACATTTGGAAAAATTTGGACTAATTTTGCCAATTCAAAATATTTCTGATAGTTGTACTATTCATAACAGTAGCATAAAGGGATGAGACTTTTGCGCTATAGTAAGGTAGAGCACCTCATAAAATAGAGGAATCGGATTTTATACCAATAGAAATAGCCTATTCTGTTCCTCATCTGAGTTTGATGCTGCTGTCCCAGCTCCAACTAAATACAACAATAGAGTATTTAGATGAAAAACGTATTGGCAATTGAATAATGTATTATTCAAATTACAAATGCAATGAGGAGACAAATCCAATCATACCACTTATGACTTATGCATAGTGGCTGACAATGTTATTACATTAGTCTGATAGAGCTGACTGATGAAAAATGTCATGAATTTCTGGGAATATAAAATGTGGACTTCTTATGCATGATTTAAATTGGCATAGTAATGATATATAATTCCATGCAAAAAATCCCAAGTGTTTCTTCAGATAATTTAAATGATACTTGGTTGTACTGCTGGCAATTAGTTTCTTCTCTTCTCTACTCCTCACTGCTCCTCCTGAGTGTGCTGTAGTGGTGAATGTGTTGGAACAGACCAAAAAGCAAGGAACACAAGTCATACGATGATGAGAAAAAAACTCAGGGTAAAACTAGAAACATGAAGTGAAATTCAGTTCTGTTGGTTAGCAATAATAGAAGTTAGAGCAAAATTCCAGAAACTAAAGTTTGAGGTTGAGTGAAAAATAGCATTATGCGAGAATTTTGCAGAAATACAGTCTTTATTTGTTGTTGTGGTTTAACCCCAGCTGACAACTAAGCACCACGCAGCTGCTTGCTCACTCCCCCATGGTGAGATGGGGGAGAGAATTGGAAGAGTAAAAGGGAGAAAACCCACAGGGTTGAGATAAAGACAGCTTAATAGGTGAAGCAAAAGCTGCGCGCACAAGCAAATCAAAACAAGGAATTTATTCACTACTTGCCACCGGCAGGCAGGTGTTCAGTCATGTCCAGGAAAGCAGGCCTCCATCACACATAGTGGTTACTTGGGAAGACAAGCACAGTAACTCTGAACGTCCCTCCCCCTTCTTCCTTCTTCCCCCAGCTTTATATGATATATATGATGTCATATGGTATGGAATATCCCTTTGGTAAGTTGGGTCAACTGTCCTGGCTGTGTCCCCTCCCAACTTCTTGTGCAGTCCCACATGCCACCTACTCACAGGTAGGGTGGGGTGAGAAGCAGAAAAAGCCTTGGCTCTGTCTAAGCACTGCTCAGCAATAACTAAAGCATCCCTGTTATCAACACTGTTTCTAGCACAAATCCAAAACATAGCTCCATACTAGCTATGATGAAGAGAATTAACACTATCCCAGCCAAAACCTGCGCATTTATATAATAATCAAGTTTTCAGAGGTCAAAGATGCAGAATACTTGAATGAGTACACAGAGCACAATTCATGTTGACATTTGTAGCATAGGTTTTTGAGGCCTTTCAAATAGTTGCAAAGAAAACATTTCAAACATTAAAAGAGCTTCAGAACTGCTGAAATTATTTCCTGAGTTCACAAGAGAGCCTGAAACAATAGCCGTGAAGTGTGAATTGCTTCCTTCATTTCAGTTAAATGTAATTTTAATTTACTTGCTTGTACATGCCTGCTTTGCTCATAGTTCAGGTAACAAGGATTTAGGAAAGGTGACTGATGGACCATATCTGCTTATGTGGATTTGCAAATCCACAGGACTTTCATTTCCACCTTTGAATTTCTATTTCACCTTGAATTCCTAAAACCCCATCATCCAGTTCTACTGGTAGGTTAAAGTTTTTTCATGGGAGTGTGTAAGGTTTGGATTTCCTTTAGCTTTAGAAAGTCCTTATGTATTTTAAGCATGACGAATGTTTTTACTAATCTTTCTACAGAAGATGAAGTGACTGGGGAAGGATCTTCCTCCACCTTTTCCTTAGTCCTCTGCCATGTATCTGGGCAGGGAAAGTAGAAGAATAACCTATTGGTATTTGATAGCTGGAGTGGGGCTATTGGTGTGGATTAGCACACCAGGCTTTCACCCATAAAATGTGGTTATCTGGTATTCCAAGACCAACTCCATTGCAGTGTGTAATGGGTATATACAAAGTGATGTTAAGAAAGGGATGAAGCAACAATGCTAGAAATATTAAAAATACTGTTAAACAAGTAAGTTCATAATACCATAGAATCATTTAGGTTAGAAAAGACCCTTAAGGTCATGTAACTGGCCACCAATTGGATTTAACTCCAGTCACCACAACTCTTTGGGCCTGGCCTTCCAGCCAGTTTTTCTACCCAGCAAAGCATACACCTGTCCAAGCCATGAGCAGCCAGTTACTTCAGGAGAATGCTCTGGGAAATTGTGTCAGAGGCTTTACTAAAGTCCAGGTAGACAACATCCACAGCCTTTCCTTCATCCACTAGGCAGGTCACCTGGTCATAGAAGGAGATCTGGTTAGTCAAGCAGGACCTGGCTTTCATAAACCCATGCTGGCTGGCCCTGATCACCTGATTGTTCTCTATGTGCTGCATGATTGTCTCCATAACCTTCCCTAGCACCAAGGTCAGGCTGACAGGCCTGTGGTTCCCCAGATCTTCCTTCTAGCCCTTCTTGTAGATGGGTGTCATATTTCCTAACTTCCAGTCAACTGGGGCCTCCCTGGTTAGCCGGGACTGCTGATAAATGATGGAAAGTGGCCTGCTGAGCACTTCCGCCAGCTCCCTCAGTACCCTTGGGTGGATCCCACTCAGCCCCATGGACTTTTGTGTATGTCTAAGTGGTGTAGCAGGTTGCTATCTGTTTCCTCTTGGATTATGGGGGCTTCATTCTACGCTCTGTCCCTGTCTTCCAGCTCAGGGTTCTGGGTACTGGAAGAACAACTAGTTCTCTTAAAGACTGAGGCAAAGAAGGAATTAAGTACCTCAGCCTTTTCCTCATCCTTTGTCACTATGTTTCCACCTGCATCCATTCTTCTGTTGCTGATGTATTTATAGAAACACTTTTGATTGCCTTAAGTTCCAGTTGGGCTTTGGCCCTTCTAGTTTTCCCCCTGCATAACCTCACAACGTCTTGTAGTCTTCCTGAGTTGCCTGCCCCTTCTTCCAAAGATCATAAACTCTCCTTTATTTCCTGAGTTCCAGGCAAAACTCTCTGTTCAGCCAGGCAGGTGGTCTTCCCTGCTGGCTTACCTTTTTGGCACATGGGGATGGCCTGGTCCTGCGCCTTTAAGAACGTCCAGCCTTCCTGGACTCCTTTGCCTTCCAAGACTGCCTTCCAAGGGACTCTGTCAACCAGGCTCCGAAACAGGCCAAAGTCTGCCCTCCAGAAGGCCAAGGTAGCAGTTCTGTTGACCTTCCTCCTTCTCCAAGAGTTGAAAACTCTCTGTCACTCTAGTGACTCTCTGTCACTTTGAGATCACTGTGCCCAAGACAGTCTCCAACCATGACATCACCCACAGGTCCTTCTCTGTTCACACACAACAGGTCCAGCAGGGCGCCTTCCCTAGTTGGCTCACTCACCATCTGTGTCAGGAAGGTGTCTTCCACATGCTCCAGGAACCTCCTAGACTGTTTCTTCTCAGCTGTATTGTATTTCCAGCAGACATCTGGTATGTTTTCTTTCTGTCGATGTTTTTATTACTTTAACTGGTTGTTGCACATACAGAGTAGTACTGAAAAAGGATAGCCAGGTCTTTAATGGACTTCTATACATCGGGAGATTATTACTAGTTATCACAGTAAAATAACGACTGAAGAGTGTAGCAGGGGCATATGTAATGGCCATTAGGGAACATATTTCTGTAAACATACACCTGAGAAAAGTTTGAGAGTGCTCCAGTGAAACCAAGAAGTAAACACTTTTAGAACTGGTTACAAGAAATCATAGGCAACATGGCTGATACTTAGCAGAATATTTGGTCACGGTGACAATATTGTCACATCCATAAATTGCACATGAATCCTCAAATTTTAATATATAAAATCCGTTGGAAGTTATTTCCAAGTTAATTATACTGTGTCTGTAACCTGCTGCATTAGTTTTTGCCTGGACTGCTTTGCAGACTGGATGAGCACGTCTGTTATGGGAGCAGGTTCACCAGCAATTCCCTGTATTTCCTGTAAAACATAATTCAAAATCAAATGAAATAGTAAGAAGGCTCCCATTGCTTCCAAAAGGCATCAGATTAGGCTCTTGATGTACAATTTGGTTTTCAGGAGATGATTTTCAGATGTGCTGAAATGCCAGGTGCTCTGGCTTTCAGGAGCACTTAATAACCTCAGCCATTTTTGAAAGTCCAAGCCAGAGGCCTTGGAGGAGGGGTAATGTAACATGCATATAAATAAGACTTGCTCTCTTAATGTGTTCACCAGTACGTAATGCACCAGGAAAACAAAAAATAGATACCAAAAAGATAAGGGAGATTTCTTCTTCCATGCCTGTA